>NW_006800232.1:715184-775132 GCF_000485575.1 Poecilia formosa
AAATGTCAGTCACAAACCTGAACAAGAAGTCAGTAAAATACATTAATAAACAAATATATATAAAATATTTTGAGCATATGTTCTTTCAAGTGTCTTCTACTGATACATAAAGAAAATTGTGTCTTTTCATTCATCTTTTAGTCATAAGAAGAGTGAATGTAAGCATGCCAACAATTGTTGACAATAACCTAAGACACAAAGCATCACATCAGCAGCAAAGCTACACCCCACTCAGAAATGCACTAATAAAGCTCTCGTGACCAAGACTGACCCAAACATCTCCTCTATGAGAAGAGGTTTAACAATTCCCAGGAAGCCATTACTTTGGTAAGTGGAGAGAAAAAGCTCTTATAAAGGAGCAATACCACTTTTTTGGGGGGGTACTCGCACATTGTGCATGTGAGTACATTTTCCATGCAAGCAGAGCAGTACAGTCAAAGCTCTCTTTATGGCCCAGAAATGGAGATGTGCAGACATCAACAGAGATAAAGAAAGCAAAAGAGACAAACTCTGTGAAAGTGCAAGCCAGAAAGGTATGTATGCACATGTATACAAGACAGTTCTGTCTTGCGCTACAGCTAAGACAGCTTTAAACACGGAACTTACTCATGAAGAAGATGCAAGGCCAACTGTGCGTCAGACCTGAATCCATGCGAATCTTTGAGGTCGCGCCATCTTTGAAAGGCCACGCCAATGTTTATTCGGCGTAAGTTGTTCGACTGCTTTTTGGAGAAATGTTTCATTCTCTTACGTTTAGCTGACAGACCAGCATGTTCGCTAGAGCAAGTGAAAGCTGGACTTTGATTTGGTGTGGATGACATGCTGGGTTAAGTCTCTGGTGTACTGTGGAAACAGAAGCTCATAACATCAGGCACAAAGCGTGGAGGGGCGTCTCAGTAAAGTAGTACATCTCCGGAGAGAACATGGAAACTCCATGCAGAAAGACCCCCAGGCCGGGATTTGAACCCAGGACTGTCTTGCTGAAAGGCAACAGTGCCTCTATGCAGCCCTGTGTGATTCAATTCAAAAAGTGAAATTCATTTATAATCATAAAACTGATGTATATCTCAGACGTTTTGAGTTCTTGTTTTGTTGTTGTTCTGATGACTACATGATTCGCCATGAAAATATTTTAAATCTTGCATCAAGGAGCAGCATCATCGAAAATGGCAGGTTTTAAGATTCAATAAGACAGACAATATTAGTTAGGCAGCACACGGGCACACAATTTTCTGAAGCATTTTTGCAAGCTGGAGAAGGAACGTTCCAGAACAACGCCGTCTTAGAAATATAGCGTAGTTTCACTTCAATGTAAACCTTTCAGACTCTTAATATGGGTAAAATAATGATGCTTCAAGCTTCTACGTGTTAGATGATGATGGCACAAAATAACGGTTTTAACTGGCAACGGCTGATGTGTTTTTCCTTGTATTCGTACATTTCCGGTACGGTGGGGAAGATGTTTTTAGAAAAGTACGATAGCTTCAAAGTTGCTCTTTCTACCTTAAGTACAGGTATTTAAAAAATTAATAGTTAAACAGTTTACTAACAGTAACAATACCTCAACACCTCAGATCGTCGTCTCTTTGATTTTTTTCCGGGTTTTCTTCTTCTTCTAGCAGCTAGCAAATCAACAGCACAGTGTGGACGCCACCTACTGGACTGGAGTATGCACCGATGAGATGCAATAAGACCCTTTTTCCTCAGTTCAGCTAAACGAAACGTGTTCAGATTTTTAAGTAAAGAGAAACATACAATTTTGCAAGGCTACGAAAGAATACTTTTCTTTATGACAAGAAAAATAAATACAAAAAATATTACTGGTAATCAAGTGTCATTCTCCAGATAAAAGCAAAAGGATTCTACAAAATCCAGAAGCTCAGACGGCTTCCCTGAATCTAAACTACTGACATAAACATCTGAAAAACATATAAACCAGTGTTTTTTCCCCTTTTCTGAAATTTTTTTAGTAGTTGTAGTAGTAGTAGTAGTAGACAAGAAAGCAGAGAACAAGAAAAAAATACAGAAGCATATCAATACTTAAGATTAATTAATATTAACATTTATTAAAATTTATATTCAAAAGATGAAAGGACAAATATCTGTATCCTTAAAAACAATGTTGCAGTTCCCAAACTGTCCACTGGGTGTCAGTACAGTTTTATGTGATACATAAAAACACAACATGATGTCCAATAGATGATGGAGATGTTGCAACTGAGGTCAAAAACAACCACATGAAAAACAAGCCAGAATAAAAACAGCAAACAGTGCTCTGCAGCACTACACATCCACAGGAAACAGAAAAAGAAAACTCTATACACTGACAATTGTGTTTAACATAAGCTCTTAAAAAGTTAAATATAACAATATGAAATGCTCAAGCAACGTAAGTTAGTACTTCAAAAAAAGCTTTTTCTGGTGAAAGAAATTGTGTATTTTTATGGTGGTTCTAATAAGAGACAATTCATGACAAAACCAGGTCAAATTTGGTTCCAGTAAGACATCTGATTAAGGTTTATGAAACAAACAACAAATTTTGTTCAGTGTTGAGATTTGCTGTAATTTTAACAAACCTGTAGAAATGAAACAAAATGAATTCACATTCTTGCTCTAC
Organism: Poecilia formosa; assembly: GCF_000485575.1. NCBI lineage: Eukaryota > Metazoa > Chordata > Actinopteri > Cyprinodontiformes > Poeciliidae > Poecilia > Poecilia formosa. Next base: position 717,802 of record NW_006800232.1, read on the forward strand.
AACATAATGTTCCATCCATTTTCAAGTATCAGCTAGAGACAGCAGAGCATAATCATTTTCATGTCCATTCTCCCAGGCCTCTTTATTTTAGTCTTTCCTAGATTATGTGGTCTAAACTCTATTACAAATTAGCACAATGAATTTCGAATAGCTTTCTTTAAATGTTCAAACATAAACATGAAGCCCAAGACTGATACACATATTGGTTAATATGCATAAATGAAATATATTGTTCTGAAAGGGAAATAGCTTGACCAGAGGATAAGAACCGACAAACGTTTCTTCAATCTTCAGTATTTTAAAAATACAAGATAAGCAGTGGTTTATAACAATAAATAGCTTCTCAGAGAAGCTATGACAAAAGTCAGTAACAAAGAAAATCTTCATTCATATTTCAAGTTTGTCTGTTTTGTTCAATTTTAATCCCAAATAACACACTACATCACTGCTTCCTCTTTCTTTAAGAAATCACAAATTAGCATAAAAAGAATACAAGCGTCAAAATCCTACAATGTGACACTTTCGCTATGACTTCACTACACTTCTTTTATGCTTTGAGTAATATATCTTATTTATTTCTACTGCTAAAACGTAACCTGAATTAAACATACACTTCAAATATGTACACAAAAATGTTGCAGTTTACTGAAAATACGGGCCCTTAGGTAAACCCTTTCGTCACAGTCAAAGGAATTTTTACACTTTTCTTGTGAAAATTGATGGAATTGGTTGGCAAAAAAATAAAAAATTAAGAAGACAATGTGTTAGCAAAAGAGATTTAAGTTCCAGATGTAAATACTAAAAACCTGATGGAGAGAAAATGTGAAAATGCCCCTTTGTTGTTATGCATGAACATCCAAAAATCCTATCTATGTTGTTGCTTGCCCTGTCACACCTATTTACGTTTCCTGAGCACCAGGTACATGAAGCCGCTGATGAGAGTCATGGGAAAGCTAACCCATGCCACGATGTAAGAGGAACCGTAGGAGCCATCTTTGAGACTGTCTGCATGGAAGTTCTTGCTCTCGGCTGTGTAGATGGACGCAGAGATCATCACACATAGAGCTGGAAGGAAGAGACAAACAGTAAAAAGTTGCAAGTCAGCTAGCAGGGACTTCAGTGAATGTTCAAGTAAATCAAGTATGTAGTTTTGAAATGTTAAATGGTACCCACATTGTTTTTTTTTAAAGTAACTAAGAACACATCATGTTACTTTTTTATTTAAGGTTAACAGCAAATGTCCCTGTTTTTTCCAAAATTATTCTGTACATCTTAACATTTTTGCATAACTGCATGGGCATTGTTAAGGTATTCACAAACTATACATTTCACACAAGTGGATTCTATTCTATAAATTTAACATCAATATTCACTGACTGTACTAGATTTCATTTAGTGGCAAGAAGTGGATTTTGTTCCACCTCTGGTCTTATTTGGTAGCAGCACCCAACCGTGGTAGCAGTTTGCAGTCGACAACATCACGTTGGCAAAGTGATAGCACGTGTGTCTTACGTACAGGCAAGCAACTGGATAGCAGCTGTGAAAATGAATCTCTCTCCCTGTTGGATGCTGAACAGCTGAAGCATGAAGACAAAGAAGCTGACGCAGCACAAAATGGTTGCCAGGATGATCGTAGCCTGAACTGCCTGTAGATAAACTGAGGGGGGGAGAAAAAAAGTGACAATGAGCTTTAAATGAGCTCAAACATGTGTCAGGAACACAGAGTTGGTATTTCATATTACCAGCTTCGGTAGAGTGACTGTTCTCCACAATGTAGCAGGTGCTGTTACAGGTGTACCACAAGTCGGAATAGATTACTTCACGACCGGGAGGTGACACCACCCACCATGCCTTTATCAGGGAGGGATAGGTTGACAAGATTAAAAAGCACATCTTGAAACGCTGCGTGTGGAAGACATAGATAGATCATTGTTCTGTGCTTACATTGTGAATTGTAGCAACAAACAGCAAGATGGCTGAAGCCAGGTGGAAGAGGATGATGAAGGCTAAGATGATCAACATGACTCTCCTGTTAGTCTGACTCTCTAGTGCACTGTAGTGTCCGTCTCTCTTTGGTTTCCAGCTGGAAGGCCTGTGGGTTGTTTCAGGAGCTGGTTGGTTCTTCACTGGCTGGAAACTGTACGATGTACGTCGATGCTTCGGGTAGGGCAACTTCTGAATGCTTGTGCTTTAGGGCACACAGGCTGGGCTGCAGGATGAGGGTGAAGACTGGATCAAAATCTGTCAGAGGTGAAAAAAAAGCCTGTAAAGATTCATTTCTGTAGTTATATGAACTATAACTGTGAAATATAGATTCTCACTGTAGGCCACTCTCGCAAAAAAAAGTTCATGAGAAACTCCTGAAAGGAATTTAGATTTTTCTCACAGACAAAACATAAGAATAAATTCAACCATTATGTCTTTTTATGTGTGCTAACTTTAAACTAAATGAGAGGTGAAGAAAGCAGCATTAATGTGCATAGCTTTCAACACATCTGGAGCCAATTCCCAACATTCAGCTTTTGCAAACATCTGAGAAAAACGCAGTGGTAATAAAACAAAAAGAAAAAAAAGAAAATAATTGTCGTCTCAAAGTCTCCCCTTGAAATTACAGAGAAATGTTTGTGTTGTGTCTGCCTCTGAGCCTGTGTCTGAGATGCTGAGCTTGTTAGTATATACATCTGCAATGAGTGGGAGTGTTTATTTCAAGGCCTTAATTCAGACAATGAATTGTTGACAGAAGCAAAAACTCCAGATACACAATTCTGTACTACGGAGGACAACGGCATGAAATGTATACACAGAACAACTCTTCAGCTCAGTCAAATTGAATCTACAAATTGTATATGAAGTGCAGACAACGTGTTGTTTCAGATCACAGATTATTCTTCCGTTTGTTGCTCGAAGAGTCCCCAGGGTCTCTGTGTCATTACAACAAAAGTAAAAGACCGCAGTATTTGGCTACAGAAATCAGCATAACCCATATGTCATCAGTCATTTAGATATGAATTCTCTGCTTTTATTTCCTTTTAATCCATGCAAGAAGCTATAGCTGTCCTGAAGCTTAAACTATTTTATTATATTCTTACACTATATTATAGTACTGTAGCATTAATAGAACTTGTCACAGGGCAACCATTAAACTTAATATGTTTGTGAACCCTCCACACGTAACATAAAAGTTACATAATGTTTTTCTCACCTTTTCTGTGTCCCCTACATTGATGTGGTAAACTTTAAATAGGGATCCTTATAGCTTTCTTTCAGCAGTGGCTTTCTTCATGCCATTTTCAAATAAAAGGTTAGATTTGTGGAATGCGAAACTAATAGTTGTCCAGATTTGCCCAAAGGAGCTAGAGTTACCATTAGCCTCCTGGGTGCTTCTCTGATGAATGAGCTTGCCAGTTTATTTTGACCGCTATGTCTTTCCATTTTCAGATGATGACTCGAACAGTGGTCAGTGAGATGTTTGAGGAGACTAGTTGGACTGAATTTTATTTGGGGTAAAAGAGCAAATACAGAATGTTTTGATCTTATTTGTCAGAAACTTTGAAAATTTGGTATATAATTTATTCTCCATTTATCAACCAATTTGTGTTATTCTATTACACTAAAAACTTGATGAAATACATCAAATTTTGTGGTTGTTGTGTAATAAATCATGGAATGGCTCAAGGTGTATTAGTTTAAAGCCAGCACATGAGAAAAGCAGACAGTTGGCAGAAAGCGTGTGGTTATTTGACTGACCACACTTCTAAAATGTTATTGTTTGATTATATGAAGTGATCATATCAGGTGGATTCCTATTTCTGTGATAGGAATAAAAACTCAATCCAAGTCAAACGTTCAGTCTTTATCCATGTCTGCTATCCTATTATGTTTTATAACATCTAAATCTGAAGTTATTAACTGAAAATCAAATTTGTTTTTAAACACGATGATCAATCTAAAATGAAACAATGTGAATTACAAGGGACAAAGAGTCTCTTTAAACAGACATTAATTGAACAGGCCTCTTGGCTCTTCCTTTATTCACGCCGGGCTCTCAACTTTCATCACAGCAGCTTATTTCATGCAGTAGCGACACACAGATGACCTCATTCTGTTTTAGGGCCAAGTTACGCCAATCAATTCAGAAACAATTTTAAAAGAAGAAGTTCCCTTGAAGAAAACAGTGGAGTCAGGAAATAAATTATTTGCAAGACATCTTTGGAGCAAGAAGAGCTTCACATGCTTGTACTGAACATGTAAGCACCTGCAGTTTTTTGGTCTGAAATGTTGCTACTTATAGCAAGAAAATCGCTGAGTTGCCAACAGAGGTCTTACTATTATTAGCTGCACATGTGCAGACATGACCTGGTGGGTGGATCTGTCAGTCAACCCTCTCTGACAGCAGAGCAAAAGAGGACAGTAGTTGATTTTTACACCTTTGCCGAGGTGGATAAGATCAGTGGATAATATCATCTTCACATGTAAGTATCGGCAGATCTCCCAAAATTAAGAAAATCGTGGCCAATTGATCAGTGCATCCCTACTTGAAAGCTATCTATCTATCTCTAGCTTTCAAGTGATACTGATCTGAACGCCTTTTAGAAGTCCAATGTTGAGCATTGACACAGGCCAAGTTGTACCAAGGATTTAAAAAGTTTTGATTTCAAAACTCAAGCAGTGCTGTTCCTATAATTAAGACGTCACAGAAAGAGTCAGAGTGACAGGAGCCGTCTCCAGCTATATGGCAAACAGAATAAAGCAATGTTGCGAGGCAAAAAGCTGGTCAGCGATCATAGGAAGGCTTTGATTGCTGTAATGCTAATTAGATCATCTTTTCCACAGATTACTGAGTAAAGTATTAACTAAATCTGATTATGGTCTGAACAATGCTGAGATTCACTGCATACACTGGTCATGAAGTGATTATGTAACCAAATGAGAGATCTGTCATCTACGCTGTACAACAAGCGACCAGGCAAGTGACCTTATAAATGAAGCTACTGAAAGGGGCTGAGCTCTGCAGAAGAGCTGTTTATGTTCATATCTATTGGGAATAACATTTCATCCAGTGTTTCCTGTCCAGTGAGCATCCTCACTGGACACAAGTCAGTACATTCACTGACTTTGGTCACTTTTACAGCATTGCTTTAAGCTTATAGGTGGGTTAAAAACATTACATGGCTGTAGATTAAGAACATCATAAATATAACGATCACAACTGCTGTCTGTCTTCTGTGTACTGTGTCACACATCAAGCTCTATCAATGTGGCAATTATGCCGGACAAGTTTACGCAATCTGACTTCAGAGACAGCCTCCCAATAACACTTTGAAGCTGTGGAGGCAGAGACCCAAACAAAATTAAAGGCACATGTGTGAAGCTCAGACACACACTCAAAAACACAGAGCCAGACAGTAGTGGAATTAGTCTCGTCTGCCAAAATGGAGCTACAATAAAAAACAACCTCTCTCCACCAACAGGAAGCCAGCCGCCGTTTTTGTGCCAGTCGTGCATGTGGCTGTGGGATGTGGCGTGGAATAGGACCTCCCACTTTGAGTTGGGGCGGGGGGGGAATCAAAAGCATTGGCAATGAGTGATGGGCTGTTTTATATGTGTGTGTTTTCATATGGGTACAATTCATGAATAAAAGGCTGCAAAGCTCTACATTTGTATTCACTTAATAATTTATCTCATTTCCTTTGCCTGTAGGCAGATGTTCATATTCTTCCATGAATAGCAAATGCCACTCCTTCTAATGCCCCTAAACAATCAAAAAAGAGGAAAATGTTCAATTCTGGGGCAGGATAAAATGCATTGCACTTCGGCAGAAAGCATGTAAAATCGTCTTTCTTTCCAGCAGCTGCAAGTAAAAGGCAACAACTCCCAATTGGCAGCACAGGTATAAAAGCAATAGAAAATGCAACTGAGAGATAAGTTATAGTTTTGTCTTGAGCTTGCTTCCCCCCGCCCTTTTCTAATGCTGCCTGGGGAACTGTCCTAATTCACAAACTACCGCTATGGGTATCACAAACTACCACCAGAAGCATTTGATCCTAATTTCCTTAAAAGCCTGATGACTACATCCACCATTGGCATCCAAGGCTTAACTAACCAGGAGAGAAATTCTTTGGCGAAAAGCTTTTACACAAACACAGTGTCATTATCAGGGAAGAGAGGAGGAAAAAAAAGGAGGAGGCAGTAAGAGAAGAAAACGATTTCCATTGGAGGGTGGGGAGAAGGGCGTTACGAGTGTAAACACACACACATTTTTGGTTTACCAAGAACCAAAATAAACAAACAAAAAAAGAAGGAGTTTTAGATGATTCAACAGCCAAACCAGCATGGAGTGGAGCGGACATCAAAGCCTGTCAATGACTTGGCATGATTATGTAAATGTTAAGAATGTAAACTTTAAATGCCAAGTCCTATTTGTATGACACAAAAACAAATGTCTGACCTCCCATTTTCAAGTGTCACGGTGACGCTGAGCAATTTTTTTATATTTTTAATTCAAAATGAATCACTTTGGGCTGAAGTGTCCAACGTTAATCCTGAATTGCCTCTGTCCTCCATGTTCTACATCACAGGTCTCCAACCCGTGTTAACGAGCCACTGGAGTGCAACTTTAAATGGATTGCTAATCCAATGCACTTGAATCTAATGATTGAAATACCTGGCCTGTTAATGAGCCATTCATTTGATTCTTGTGTGCTGATTTCTGCAAGCTAGTCTTTTCCCTGTAACATCATTTTTCAGGAGGCATGTGGGGGTAAGGGGGGGCAAAACACTGGGGGGTTATAAAAGTAGAATCAGAGCTTTTGATTTACCAGATCCAATCAACACAAAGCCAATAAAGTTATGCAGCTGAAATAAGAAAAGGACAGACATAAATTAGTGTTTTATAATGGAAGTCACTTTAACTTGAGCACTATTTCTGAGCTAATTTTGTACTGGATGAGATAGGGTTCGCTGCATGTGATGTTTGGAAACTCCGACTTTTTGGAGCCAAATATAAAGAACCACAGAGACAGATAAACTTCAACCAACTGAACGCGCTAACACATACAACTGGAAGCAGGCACACATGCAGCCATTCCTCCTCTCCACTCAGCCTTATAATAGGAGGCTGGGGGACTCAGTATTTGAGTACAAGTTTGCGTGTGTGTGTGTGGGGGTGTGTGTGTGCGTGTGTGTGTGTGTGTGTGTGTGTGTGTGTATGTCGGCTGATTCTCTTGCCTGGTGGAAAATGCTGACTTTTAAAGTCCTTTTTTTTTACTCCTTTCATAAAACACAAAGCCACAGACTTAACTGGGCTGCTGAGTCTCACTCCCCTGTCTCTCTCAGTGTCCCACTCTTCCTGTCTCTGTCCTTCCTCTGTGTTTCTCTCACTCCTGCTATGTAAATGAGTGACTGAAGTATAAAAAGACCAAAAATATACTTTTCTCTTTTAACTTGGAATTTAAAAATCTCCATCATGTCTGTTTTGCATATAGCCTTAAATACATTTAAGTTATTCTTTTGAATTATTTTGCTTTATTTTTAATGTTAGTGGAAGTCAACTTAACATTCAAGGTTTATTCTAAAGGATAGTTGTATTACTTTAAGGATTATTAGGTAGCAATATATAATTTGGGAAGACTGGAAACTAAAAAAAAAAAATCCGAGTTGTTTAATCCAAACTCTTCCCAAACAACAGAGGTGAAAATTAACATCAAGGGAAATATAAATCTAATTTAGATTTTTGTAACTAAAAATTATATAACTTCATAAAATGCAGCTCAGCAGAGATACATTAGAGATTACTACTCTCCAACTAGGAAAAAAAAAATTATATGTGTAGGAAAAGAAAATAACTCATAAACAGTGAACCATTTAAAGGAGTAGTTAATTACTGAACTGTGATTACGATTTAAAAATGTCAGTCTCATTAAACACAACTAATTGGTTAACGTCTATCAATAGGGTAAATTATTTTGCTAAATAAGATTTGGCAGCATGCTTTATAGAAGGAAATGTGTTATAAAAATACATTTAATCTGAGCATTGCAATATATTAAAACTGAAACAATTAGGTTGGAAGTAATCACTTACAGATTCAATAATAATAATAATAATAATAATAATAATAATAATAATAATAATAATATTAATAATAATTAAAGAAAGAGTAAAGAAACGAACATGAGACTACTTGAAAGGAAAAGACCATTCATTCACTGGCTCAAGAATTGGTCACTCGTGTTTTTTGTTTTCTGTTTTTAGCCTTTGCAGTTAAGGCGTGCTCATTAGATCTAAAAGTAGCATATTTAACAATTTCCTCGACAATAACTGCAGAATTGTTATTGCAAGTAGAAACGTAACAGTCTTCAGAGCTCTGAAGGCCATAACATACACAGCACCAGAGTTACAGTCAGCAACTACTACAACATCCAAGAGAGCAAGGCAGCGAGCTGCGACCACAAGAATGTGACGGTACGCTATAATCTGTGGGCTGCGCCGAACCACACTTTCTGTTAAACACAAGTTTCTGAGATAATTAAGCTGCTTTGTTATTTACCAGCTGGGCTGACTTTGTTATCTGCACTCACTGGGACTATAACTGAGCTGTCAAGTCTTGGGTAAAACTGATCAATCTCAGTTACTCCAAGTCGGCTCCAGCGCCTTCTTTTAGAAACAAGCATCTGCTCCATAGTGTTTCACCTTTAGGCCACGCAGAGCTGATTCTAAAAAATAGAATCCACTGGCAAAGCAAAGAAGGGTGCAATGGCTTTTATACAGCCGAGGTGGAAACATTATTAAAACTGAAAAATACTTCCAACAGTTTTTTTTCTCAGACATAACCTGTGTAATTTTTCATCTTCATCAGTACATTTTTATAGCATCAGCAGCCATGGTGCATTGACTGTTGGATAAAATACAAAAGGCACTTCCCATCTCCAACAAGCTAATACAGATAAGTTAGCTTGTCTGTATTAGCTAACTTGCACAAAAAAGTTAGCTAATACAGACAATGCTGTCTGTATTAGCTAACAAAAAAGTACACAAAAAAGGAAGTACACGAAAAAGCTTGCAAGAAAGCATATACACACACAAAGCTGCAGAGTTATAGGTAAAAAGCGGTTTAATGCATGTAATTTCTAACACTTTTTTGTGGAATAGACCACAATAAGAGTAGAAGAGGCAAGTAAGTGCTTGAACCTTTTCCTCTAAAAAGAGGAAAAGGTTTTCTGAACTGCATGACAGATGGTAAAACACTTACTTTTCTCTGGACAAAGATTTAACAGTTCGTCCAGAGGATGTGATCACAGGATAGGCACAATTTCTAGACCAAATTTTCTGTAATATGTCAACTTGATTGTGCCATATTAAAAGACAAGCTTAGTTAAGTGAAGAACCTTCTTTCAATTTGTTTAGGAATTGCAGATTTCACAACTCTAGCTTCTAGCACATCAGTGCTTCAGATTTCTTCATACATGAAGTGTGATTACAAAAGTTTACTGTAAATGTATGAAGCCTAAATATCAAAATATTTTTCCAAATTCATTTTTATTTTTTACACATGTATCCAGACATAGAAGGTCATTATTTTCATACTTGCCTTGCCATACATATCCTGACTTCATTAGTACTATTAATGTAGAAAAAAAGAGTTTCCATATTTAATTTTATGAAATCTTCATAAGATGGTGAAGAGTGTTGTTCTCTCTTAGAATACTACTACTCAGTAGTTATTAGTCTTAGACGATTGAGATTACATATAAAATATGTGAAAACCTAAAAATGCTGGTAATTCCTCTAGATGTTCGATCTTTAAAGGCATTTTACCACTTTTTAAGAAGTCTTAATGTGCAATACAGCGATGGAAAAAACGCTTTGGCTTTCCATTTATTTTCTTTTTCTGCACGTAGCCTCAGCTGCAACCTCACTCCACTCCTCGTTTATTTTCAGTAAGGACAACTGTTTTACTTCTTGACATTTAATGCTTAATGTTCTTACAATAAACAGTAAACAAGACGTTTAACCTTTAGGCTCCAGCTTCCAGACAGTACTGGACGAAGTTTAAAAAAATCGAGAAGTATCACAATTAATACTTCAACTGATGAAGTATTAATAGAGAATTTTTAAGAACCAAGCCAAACAAGATTGATTATTATTCTAAAGCTTTCTCCCCGTGTATTCATATTATTAACTATTTCTTATTACAAAATTAAGGGAATTTAATCAAAGATTTTTTTTTTTACTAATACGTTACAATGAAATGAGCTGTTTGTAAATAATAACAGTCAGTGGTAATTTTTGATATAAGCCTTACCGGCAGTTGCTCAGGGTGGCATTTCAAAGGGGACGTAGATGTAAATGGAAATGCACCGCATTTTATCCTACCTTATAGCCTCAGATAAGTTCCTGCGTTTTAATTGGTTGGAGGGCAACAGAAGGAGTCACTGGCCGAAGGCACCATGCATGCAAGAGCCACCACCACAAACAGCTAGCATGCAGCGACTGAACAGATGAACAGCTGATTAAGAGAAAATTACAGCCAGTGTTCTTTTTAAGTCATAAAACAACAGCCAGTGATATGTCATGCTTCTGTATATGAACGTAAATAAAACAGTTAATTGGCGTAGGTCTGTAGATACTAGAGTAATGTAGCCATTACAGTCTTGATGGCTGAAAAGGTGCCTAAAAAAACAATCCACACACATAAATACACACAACTGTTTTCCTCCTCTGCTTAGACCTCCCTCTGACATAGGAATTCCTTCAAGTCGATTGCCAACAAGACTTTTATGTGTCTGTGTCTTTTTCCCCTACATTCCTCATGTGACAGCCTTGAGTAATGACTTCCACATGGCATAGTGAGACAGAAAGAAGAACTCTACTTTCATCTCCATCTCCACCTGTTTATTATCCCCCCGTTGTCTGCCTTTGTTCTTCCCCTAAATGCTCTACACTTGTTCAGAGGCTATATGTCTGTCAGCCCAGGATTACAGCCTTCTACATACCTGGGTGTTTAGTATCCCATTTGTCAAATTCACACCTTTCTCTTATCAGATGCTCTCACATGCCAACACCTCCCATCACAATGGACGTCTTGGACAAGACAGTAGATTGGAGGAACATTAAAATGCCCTTTGAGAGTGAGAGTCTTGTTGAGAGCGATTATTCAGAGATGGAAGGAATATGCAATGTCTTATCTTATGAGCGAGGATGATAAAGGGACAGGTGAGAAATCTGTCCATAGCTACACAGGTGGAGCTTTAAATTATCTCACATAAGTTGGGATCACTAGGAGGACCAGTTAAAGTGCAATGTACTGGACTCAAATTTTGAAGGTGTCTGGTTCAGAGGTTTAGAAGAAAAGAAAGTGCTTAAAAAACAAGTATGACCCACAGAATTAGGACTGAATACTTACTTAATTTGATAAGATGCAAATGTAATGAAACTGTTGGGTAAAGTGCTTTTTTCTGGATTTTGAGGTGATGTTCATTGGTTGCTTGAGTTATTCTTCCATCTAAGGAAAGTTTGAGGTGCTTCTTGTAGATGTAAGCCAACACTGTTCAGTGTCAGTGTGAAACTCACATCTGGAGTCAACAGGTCTAAATTGAGCAATCTTTCTTTCTGCATAAGTTGCTGAAGTGCACACTGAAATTTACAAAATATCTGCATGTGTTTGCAACTGAACTTTAAATTAAGCGACACGTTAGGACAGTGAGCAATCAGAAGGTAAATGGTTTTGAATCAATCCAATTTTTAATCAACCCATTAGTTCACTTTAAAGTCTGTCTAATGATATACTAGAGAAAGTTAGACGTCATTCTAGTGTGACGGCAAATGTAAGGTACTATAAGTCTTGTGTTGGTCACAAGTAGTGATTTTTATCAGTCTCCAAGTCAATGGACCATGTGTGATATCATTACATCCTCCCTAACCATAAAGTTGATGTACGCCTCCGTGGAAAGGAGACACGAAGGATGTCCCACCCATCTTTTTTACCTGCAGCTCACTCCTCCGCTTGTGTGTAGTCTGTGATTAGCAGAATAGCATAAAGGAATGACTAAATTCAGTTGTTCATTTAAACTTTCTGTTTCAAAATCCTATTAACAATAAAGAAAAATTATAAATAATGTCATCATAACAGTAACAAACAATACACTACTTTATGTTAACAGAAACAGAGGAAAAATTATTGTCTCACTGTCTCAAAAACGTGATTAGATTCGTTTTAACGTTTGTGTAAATCATGCTAAATTTAGTCAATGTTATTGTATGAGAATTTCAACTTGGTTTATGTCAACAACATGTAACATTAAGGCAACATTTAGCTTTACAGAGACTATCTTTACTGATCCAGGCTGTGTCTCAAATACATTTTATCCACAAGAGGGCGCCCTAAGTAACGGGAGACTGCGATAGTGATGGACTGCCACATACAAAGTGAAAGACGTGCACCGTTATGCATTGGGACACATTGCAAAAACAACTCCATTATATATGGGTCTTTTATATAACTTATGTATGCTAGTGGTAATTTCACAACTAGTCATGAGTAGGGCATTAATCACCGGAGTTAAACTTAACAAGCCCCTAAAATAATGAATTACATAAAATCATATTTATTTTATTGTGCATCATCGTGTTTTTTTTAAGAGTTATTGTATCTTGATGTATTTTGCAGGTATTTTACTGTAGTTTATATTTGCTGATTGCATTATTGATTATTTAAATTGTGGATACTTTGGACAAAACAATGTTTTAAATGTGTCACAAGAATAAACTTAGAAAACTTCGATAGAAATAAACTACTTTTGATTAAACTAATCTAAAAAATCGAAACGTCTGCCACTTTGAGTTGCTGAGGAACCTGCAAATTTCCTGCATCAACTTAAGAAAAAAAGAAAAAAAAGCTTTCTCTTCCTTCCCAACGCACCAGACATTAATTCACTTTGGGCTACGTTTCCCTAAAAGACACACACACACACACACGCACACACACACACACACACACACACTGACAACGCCCCTTTCATCTTGAGCGCCTCAGTTACGAGCTTAACAAAAATATCCGCGGGCGAAATGGACAGAAAGGGACTTTTCAAGAGTCCAAACATGACAATAAACCTTTACAAAATAGATGGATTACTAAGTTTAGAGCGCAAGTTTCTCTCAAAGAATTTGAAAAACTCAACTTTATATCTGAATAAACTGAGAATTGCACGCAAAACGTGCCCAATTTTGCTCAACATTTCAGTAAACCAAGCATAACCAATTTTAAGTTTACTCACCGAGTTTGGGACGTGGAGGAAGCAAATTTGGGTAAAGTTTCCAGAAAAAAAGGAAAGAGACGTGTTAGAGAAAGAAAACTGCCTCCAAAAGCTACACACAGCAGGAATCTTTACTCGAAGCCCCTTCCTCAAAAACAGACCCCCAAAAAAGTCCAATAGGCTCGCGCTCTCTGACCCCGGCTGTCTCGAGCGCGTGTGGGAGGGCTTGAGACCTGAAGCAGGGTGTGGTCTCTGGTTGGATCTGGGCTCGGGAGCTGTGCGTGAGTGCGTAACGGCGGGATATGAGGACACACAATCCAATGATGGTTTAACTGAGCAGTAGTTCTGCTTTAACTGAGTGACTCTAGGAAATGAATTTGCGTGTGCGTGAATGTATTTGAGGTTTTTGTGGGAAAAGTGTTTCCTCACATGTGGAAGGAGAAAGGGCCGGGAGGGGAGGAAGAGAGACGTTCAGTTCGAGGCAGACAAGAGGAAATTAAAGAGATGAAAAGGGGATGGAAAGTCAGAAGCAGGGTATGAAGGTTCAGGAAGAGTGCAGGATCTGGGGAAGGAGGAAATGGAATATGATAGTAATCCTACACAGAGTGCCTTGCAGAAGGATTCATACCCTTGATGTTTTTTTTCGCGTTTTGCCACATTACACCCAGGAAGCTATTATTTGACAGTGGATTTTATGATGTGGGTCACCACAAAGCAGTGCTCTTTTGTGAAGTGGATCAAAGAATATGCATGGTTTCAAGTTTTTTAAACTCTTTTTAAAACTAAATATGTTGTCATCAGCTTACCTGAATAGAACCACCTTGTGCTGCAGGTCGGGTCTACCTCAGGTCTTTTACAGATACAATCACAATTTTTTTTTTACCCCAGTCTTCTTTGCAAAATACCTTGAGCTCAGTCAGATTGCATCCAGCTCTGAGGTCAAAACAGAGACTCAAAGCGTCTGAATCACCAAGAGATAAGAGAAGCGCAGTCATGATGGAGGATGCTTATTGAGGACAAATATATGGGTATTTGGGAAGGGGGCACATACTGACACAGAACCTGGGAGAAATAACAGAGAACTGCCATGGCAATTGAAGAATCTGACACGGCGTCACTGAAGCTGAAGGCTTGGATGCCAGCGTCTCATTAAAAGCCAGGAAGCAAGAATAGTTCAGCTAACTGAATGTATCTGTTCCATGTGGGGAACAATAAATTAATAATGAAAACACAGCAATTTAAAAGCTCCTATAAACTTGGTAAAACTGCGCATATATACACACAAGTAAATCTGTGAGCAATGCAGACTCTGCAAACACTAACTGCTGAAAAGTTAACCTCCGCTGTTGTTTGAAGTCTTTTGCAGGCTGTAGCTTTCCTTTCTCAGTGTCATTTTTCACATTAACCTTGGCCAATTTTCCTTTATCTCCTAAAGAAAAAATAACCACAAGTAAAATATAGAGAGGGAAAATTAGACATAGGTAGACTGCACCACTATACACATGCACCACTCTGTTTTACCCTCTTGTCTAAGATTTATTTTTTTTTAATTAATTGAATGTTTTGGTTTTAACACTGTGTTCTTAATGTTTTGTAATCCTTTGCTTCTTCTGTCAGTTCCTGATTCCGTGTTGGAAGCAGTTCACTTCACTGTGTTTGACTTCTTTGTTTGCATTTTTCTCTTATTCTTGTTTACCTGGGAAGGACTCCTTTCTATTGATGTGGTGTTTGAATTGCGCTCAGTGTTTGGTTTTGAATAGAAAAGCCGGCCCGGTTCCCTGCGGGCGGGCTGCCATGGGCATTTTAATGAAAGTTCTGTTGAGGCACATCATTTCTTAGAGGACAAAGGGTTGGCATTCTTTCAAAGTGCAATCATGATAAAGCAAAGCAACCAACATGGAAACATAGATTTTGTCTCTTTAAAAACTTTCATATGTGCGCTTCGACATCAATCGCTGTCTGCTTTTTGCTGACACACATGACCAGCCACTGCACAAACATGTCTTCTGGCAGCTCCTTCTGTCGTTCTTGTTCATAGCAGAAATGGTTTGTTTGCTAAACACAGAGCCACAATCAGCACCAGATGAACATGGCTGTGCACTTGTAATAAAAGAGGGGGGGAAAGCTGGCAAATCTGATTAGAAAGGCATGAACAAGACTGAGTGAAATCAATACTCAAAGTCAAGAAAAACTGAGCAGCTAAATGAAAGTACATAATATGCTAATCATCGTTAAGCATTGTTTAAAAAAGAAAAAAAAAGTTTGTTAAATGAACAACTAACACAGAAATCACAAGAGTTAGAAAATTTCTTTGAATGTTTTATTGGCCAACAATAATTGAACATGTAATTAAACGTTTGCATGTTTTTTCTCATGGCATTGTGATGGAGTACTCCTGTCAACGTATCAAACTTCCACTGGAAGCATAGTTCATACTGAGACAATCAACATATACGCCTAAAAACTCAGAAGCTCTCAAATATGTAAGGCATTTTTTTTTTACCTCTGACCTGCAGCCATCAAATGACCAATTATCTGTTTGACATGGACCAAGACAGCCGTTGTGCTGAGAAAGGTATTCCATTCAGCTGGTCATAAGGAGATGGTTAGTTAGAACGGGCACAAGGCAATGAAGAGGGCATTGTCGTAGCTCAATGCCCCACTCATAATTCCATGCATTTTTCCAGACCAGAGTCACAGCAAGCATGAGTGCAAATGGCTTGGCATGATGTAAACAATTTGAAATTGAAGGTTGTAGCTAAAATGAAGTGAGAACCACACAGTTGGCTGGGCAAATATTGTTAAAGAGTATTAGCTCAAGTG
Source organism: Poecilia formosa (assembly GCF_000485575.1). Lineage (NCBI taxonomy): Eukaryota > Metazoa > Chordata > Actinopteri > Cyprinodontiformes > Poeciliidae > Poecilia > Poecilia formosa. The sequence continues at coordinate 733,878 of NW_006800232.1, forward strand.
CTGCCAGAGCTTACAAAGTGTGAAGTCTTAAGGCGCAAAGAGTTTCTGCAGTAGTTATTTCTAAATTTACTGGCACTTTAAAAACAGATGCAATACAGCTTGAACCTTTGGGTTAAGAATAAAAGTGGAAAGGCCTCAAGTTAAGATGCTGTCGCACTGTTTCCCATCATTCTCAGGCGCCTGTGACGACATAACAGCCATCCTCCGTCCCAAAAAACAGGGAGGATTTTGTCCACATGCTCGCCCCCAACGCAGACGCCTACACGGGCTGAACTTTGTGTAAGCAAGGGTTGCCTTCACATGCAACGCAGTGAAGTGCACTCTGCAGCCGTTGTGTGTATCTGCGTCTCACAGGAAAGAATTTGCAGGTGTTGAGGCATGTTGAGACCGCTTAACTACAATTGCTAGACATGTTGGGAACCCTCCTATTTACATATTTACAGATCTACTGTCCATCTAGAGTGACTCTGCCTTGGTGGTGAAATAATTTTTTCACAAAATTAAACATAAAGTGTGTTAGATGCTGTGAGTCTCTTCAAGCATTAAGAATGCAGAATTTAGTGACTTTTCTCCAGCACAGATAGAGTGTATGCGTTGCATAGCGTGGAAACAAGTAATGCTGTGATTGGATGAATGCTTCTGTAGTCATGGAAATACAAAGCAGTGACTCAAATTTATCATACATCTGTACTATGTCTCATATTTGTAGCATCTCAGAGTTTTTTGTTTTTTGTTTTTACCTAGTAAAGTATTTTAACATGTCCAAGCAAATCTTCTCAAATTAAATTGTTTATGCCAAAGTATCAGAAGCAGAGGAAAGTAACGCTGGAAGATTTTTAGTGAAGCAGTCTATTGTCCTACATCAATGATGCGCAGGAGAGATAATTCAAACTGTTCAGTTTTCACGCCCTTATGCTTGCTAAAGGAAACATGCTGGTAGGAAGAGATGCAATGTTGCTGAGGCTGCTGTGGAGAAACAGACTCTTTACGGTAAGTAGATTATCAACAATGGATTCTCTTATCTTCTTTGGATTTTTCCAAAATTGAGTTTAAATCTTCTTTCGGTCGAAACAATTTTTCACATATTTCTAAGAAAAAATAAATAAATTATTATTATGTTTGTCTTTTTGTAAATATATTTGATCTCTGTCCTGTCTAAGCGTCCTGCCCGCTTGTTGATCGTTTCAACATTGTACAGATGCAACAAAAAGTTCACACATAAACATACAAATACCTCCAAAGCTGGCGCTTGTTTAGCCAACAAGGTGATCCCATCTTCTCCAGCCCTTTAGGCCACTGACCCCCACAAACACACACATATCTGGGAGTGGTAGATACTGGTTTAACTATTGTGCCTGGTGTAAGGTAGCCTGCAGATAAAGGCGTCGCAGACATTAGACATTATACACTCATGCAAATATACAAAGGTTATATTTCTACATCGCCATGGACACATATCAGTTACCTGCAATTGTTGGAGACCTGGCTGAAACAATATAGCAACTGTATATCCAGTTAAACTTCAGGAAGGGCGGGGGGTTTCTGAATAAAGTGTCTCATCTTGTGTCTTTCTCTATCATAAGTCACCTTTGCAATTTCCTGACGTAAAATGTTTTGAGCCGCTTTCAAGCACAAACACTGAGCTAACAGGACAATTAGTCCAGAAAATATCTACATTTTCTGGGCTAATTTATTAATATTTTTAAAATTGACATGAAAATATGGTCAAAACACACAGACAGCGTTTTAGCTGTCTCGACATTTTGACATTACAGTGTTTATAAGTTAAATATAGAATTGAAAACCAAAATTGGTTGCATGTTAACTTGGAGCAGATTGTTAAATCCGACTTGTTTTGGTACATTTTTAGAGACAAGCTTTTCCTTTACGAGCTCCGTGAGTTTTGCTTGCTCCTGTTGACGTGTGCATGAGAATGTGTAGCACTCGCCTACGCTGTTTGTTAATACTGAGACTCTTTCATCATGTGGGAGCCGTAAGGCTAAAGTCTCACCGGCAGTGCATGTCCTCCACATGCATGCATACCAGGCCCACTCACTGAAACGCACACATAAATATCCTACGCAGAGAGCTGCAGCCAGACCGGAAGCACCCCCACCTTCCCTGTTCCTGTTTCTCACAACATGTATGACCGTGTGTGTGTGTGCGTGTGTGTGTGTGTGTGTGTGTGAGGGTGTGTGTGTGTATGCTCTTTTCGTAGGATCTTGCAAACCGGCGGCAATCAGCAGGAGGCAGGCCGATCACTGCAGGAAAAAACTACACAACGAAATGTGATAAAAGATAGCGGAGGATAGGAGAAATATTATTGGAGAGGAACAAATATGCAGAAGATTATACGGAGAGAGAGAGAAAGAAAGAGAGAGGGAAGCTGTGACGGAGGGATGTGATTGTGGAACAATGCTGGCAGTAAAACTGTTTTCTTCACCTCCCTCCCTTCCTCTCCTGGAGACGCAGGCTGTGCTCACACACACGCACAGGGATGCAAGACAGACATTCAGTCTTTTGAAACACTGTTAAAAGCATATCCATGTGTGCTCCAGTGTTTTCAGAAACTGTGACACTTAGGTCAGGTTGAGATAGGTGGACGCTTTCATCAGCTCTCAAAAACTGCCATGTTTGCTGCTTTCTAAAAGTGGTTCCAATATGGTATAATTACCTCCAGGATTCACTTAAATGTAACAAGAAACAAAGAACCCACTTTCGGAGAAAGAACGATTCCAGTTTTTTTGTTGTTTCATTTTTAAATCTGTGAATGAGTACAAGGTCACAGAGGGAGAAAACAAGTCAAGAATTCATGCGCCAAACCCCCTTTTCCCGTCCTGCCTTCACATCCACGCCCCACCCATGCAGACAGGATATGTGTGTAACTACCGCGGGCCGCTCTGGTAAAAACAAAAGATCACACACACACACACACACACACACAGCCGTTACATTTGCATCCCCAGATTTTCATTCATTTGCGTGAGCACCTGGCCAAATTCTGAGGAGAAGCTCAGACACAGGAGGAATCAAAAGATGGATCAACCGAAATGAAAATGACGGGATGAGAGAAGATGGCAGGAAAGTGAAAACGATTTCAACAAGACCTCAAAAACTACCTAAAACGTGTTTGCAAAGCAGCCAATGGACACATTTGGTTGACAGAGCAGAAGCATACCTTTTGCAGACTGTTTGATCCATGCACATTTAAGTCTCCAGATACGCAAAACTGGCAGAGACCTACCTTGCAGTTGTTTGACCCAGTGACCTCATGACTGTGCCCAGCTCTTTGGTGGTGATGGTACCATCGCCATCTTTATCAAACAAGGAGAAGGCCTCCTTGAATTCAGCAATCTGCTCTTCTGTTAGTTGGTCGGCCATATTCATTTCTTGTGAGATTTAAAAACTTTTGGCGGAGAGATACTGTTTATTTTAAGGCTTTCGGGAGTGCAGTGGGTGCTGAAATTCATGGTGAGAGAATATTGGAGAATGCTGAACTTATTCTCCAGCGGTGCAAAAACAACGCTTATGTATACTAGCAACTATCGGTTTGTATCCCTGTTTTCAAAGTTGATAACTGCTGCATTATGTATGTTTACATCCTGAAATAGGACGCTCGCCCAGCTTATCTTCCTTCCTCTACACAAACACTACGACACATGCAAGGACATATTTCACTGGCCTTCCTTCCTCGGAACAAAGATATTTTCATTATCATCAGCAGTCACCCCAAGTGCTGAATGCAGGCGCTCGGGGAGATAATGACGGTTATTTTGGGGGTTATTCTGCCCGGGCAGTCAGTCAGGACAGCTCACAGGGTGCGTGGGCACCACCCTGTTTCCCGTCAGTCAACGCACGACCTCTCTGATGAGCCAAAGCTGTCTTCAAGGGTGTGTGCTAGTATTACTCATGTTATATTTAGCAACAGTGAAACAGAGCAGTCCGTTTGGAAATTATTAAATATGTCACACCAGTTATGCATCGTAATCACACTTAGTAGAATTTCGCTTTTAGTCACATCACCCTTTTTGAGGTTGAACTTTTAAGGTTATTTTTGCAGATTTTGCTAGAATTCTTATTTTTAAGTTTTTGTCAATGGTTCCAGTTGTAGCTTGGTGAGAATGAGGAGGAGGAGGAAATGAAAGTTGATGCCGCTATATGTGGCATCAACTTGGGTTGGGTTATCCAGGACAGCAATGATCCAAAGAGCGCCAGCACGTTCACCTCTGATTGTCTTAAAGTAAAGAAAAAGAGAGAAAGAAAGAAAGCTCTGGTTTAGCCTAGTCAAAGTTTGAAGTTATATTTGACTAATACCCTGTAACATGATTTTAAATATGCTTAAAAAGCCTTTCATGTGGCTGCAGCAAAGCAAATGCACATAAACAGAGGCAGCTGGTAGCCTGAGGATTCTTGTTGCTCAGTTCATCCAAGTGATCAGACACAAAATTAGCACAAAAAAAAAACGGTGTGTTATTTTGACTTTATTCCTATATATACATATATCTATACACTCCAAAGAGAGACATGAAGATTTAATAATGCCTGCGCTTGTGCACAATGTGCTCATTGTGACTGTGTGATAGCTGTTTTGCATAGCACATATTTAATTCTCGTGAGTGGGTGGTGTTTTGCATTTTCTGCAAACAGAACTCATCGTTCCAGGTGCCTAAATGTGTGAAAACAAATAAACAAATGGTATAAAGCCCCTCCTTTATGCTGATACACTGCAGAGATCCACAGCTCACGTGGAAGAAAGTGTCGATAAGTCGGCTGTTGAGGTTGCACCGCACTTGTTGAGCTTTTTTTTGAAAGAAAGTCAGAAGAAGTCCCATGTGTGCAGTGTGCAACCAGCCAAGTAGCAAACATGTGGAAGAAGCTGGTTCACCTTTTGGCAAGACAACAGCTCTAAACATTCAGCAACATGTCATGAAATGGTTTAGATGAAAGCACTTTCATAACTAGAGTGGCTCAATCAAAGTATACGTGTACTAAATTAGGAAAACCAAGTCTAGTTTTCGTTTCTCCTATAATGAGGCACAGTAGTTATGTTGATGCCAGTTCTGTGCAATTGAATGATTAAAATAAATTTGGAAGAGATGACTCATAATGACCTAATCAGCTGATAGTTTCTTGAGAAATAAGAACATGGGAGGTGTAAGAGGGAGTGCAACCCCTGACAACGACTCAGAACCAAGCAGAAAAAAAAACTTTGATTTCAGAGAAATGAATCACTCAGCGCTGCTCTTGAAGGCGGGATATGGAGTGGGGAGTAGGTTTTGCAGCTCACTGTTCATTTCCAACCAATAAAGGTGGTCACCTTGAATGGACTTTTTGTTTGTGGCCGGAGCTCAGTTTTAGCACAGGGCTTGTAAACTACATCTCCAAGTCACACCCATCGGCTTCCGTACAGGGCCTACTTCCTTGTTCCTCTTTATTTGGGGGATTCCCTTCACAACATGCACACACACACACACACACACACACACACCCCCACACAGCTCATCTGCTGATTTGCTTATTCTTACAGAAAGTCAGTGGGACTGAACTTGATTGCTTTTGTGTGAGTGTGGCATTGGTTGGTGCTAAATACATTAACTTTTTTGCTGAATAACTTGGAGCCCGGGCTCTCACCAGTCAGTCAGTGAGCTCACGGGCGTGTGTGTGTGTGTGTGTTTCATGTTGCTCTTGCTGAATAGGCAGAATAGGTCTGACTTCATGCATCAACTGAACTTGTCTTTCTAATCATCACTCTACAGTCCTGTCCAATAGCTCTACACAAGATGTTTTTTCTGCAATCTAGAAAAGCAGTTCTGAGATTGAAAGGCCTCATTTTGGACTTCAAGCTCATTTTCATTCTGACGTTTTACTGGCAGCATCATTCAGCTCGTATTCTACTCTGTGCCAAGTTTTCCACTCACAGCTCATTGAGTAGAATCCTTTTTTGGTGCTAAAACACAAGATTAGGTTCACCAAAATGCATTATGGTTGGAATTTTTCAAATATCTGGCTAAAAAAGTTGGACCTGTTTGTGTACTGATTTGCCAGGATCACAATCTGTGCAACAGATTCGAAGCCTAAACGGTGAGGAACTGTGATCTGAACAGCTTCCATTAAATCTCAAAATATACTTCACTTCTAATTTATTAGGTCATATGCCGAGCTGGTGGATCATATCCCACCATGGGTGTAGCATGTCTAGTATGAATACATCTGGGTGGGTGGGTCAGCACAAAGAAAACATCTCATTAAACGACTTCCACAGTGCAAACAGTGGAAGGGTGGGGGGAGGGTCAGACACATGAGAACAGACAAAGTAGGTTTACAGGGGCACAGAGATCTACAGGCTTACTGATACAGTGATGTCAGAGATGTGCCCTCATGAAACTTCTGTCTTTATTTTCAGACAAACAGTTAAACCTATGACTGAATGTCTCAGAAGCAGAAAAAACAATAAATAAGCGCCTTGGTCTAGACGTTTCCGTACGTTTACATTGAGACTTTTGTTACTGAAAGACACTCTTGAAAAAGTTATTTTATGTTATTCCTTCTTCAAAGCCATGTTGTCGAATTAACTGCCTTGTATCTTTTTAGAAATTAAGGTAACTGGTGTATTTATAGCTTTTATATGGATTTGTTAATTACTGGCTCTTAGCTCCTTGAGCTCAGCCTGTGCTTATCACAATTTTATTAGTTTTAATTATCATTGTATGAAAATAAAAAATATCACTCAGAGAAGTGTTTTTTGTTGTTGTTGTAAAATTATTATTATTGCCAGAGCGTGGGCCAGGTATAATAATATAATATTATTATATTTTGTAAATGTATTATTATTATTATTAGTAGTAGTAGTAGTAGTAGTAGTAGCAGTAGTAGTAGTAAGAGTAGTAGTAACTTATTTATTTATTGTATTTATTGGAACTGGTCATCTACGTAGGTCCATTCACAATAAGAAAAAGTATACAGTGATACAAACTTCGTCTTCAAAACAGAGCAGATGTACAAAACATCTGCTGGTTTGTACAGAGCACATTACTTTTTTTTCTCGCCTGTCTGAACAATACCACCCCCTAGCGGACACAGTGGTGACTGTAAGTTTATTGTGATAAATAGGTTTTAAAGGAATGAAACGAGTTCAAGCTTGTGTTTGTGTGTTTTACAAAAAGTCCAATAGGTGCTATCATATCATCTGCTTATGAAAAAAAATATTTATTTTTAAAAAGTATTACTTAATACTGTTTGAACATACATATAATATTTAATGGTTATTAGTGTCCAGTTTATCCGCGAATTACATTTTTGATGCAGAAATTTTAAAAAAAAAACTCAACAAGTACATTTGCTTAATAACGCATATTACAAAGATGATCTTATATACACATTATTATAACACAATACTATTAGCATATTCTAACAACATATAATATAACAACATATAAGACAAACTCATGCAAAAATATTGGACACTGTCGACTTTAACTGTACACTGTTTCTCTGAATTTAATATCTTTTAACCTACATCTCTAACAAGTCGGACCAAAGGCACCCAAAAACGAGTTATCGTTACATTTTGAAAACAACCAAAGGTACACAGAGAATCAACATCTATATTAGTTTTTCATTAAAATAAAAAAGGAAAAAAAAGCTCCCGGCCGCTCGGAACCTTTGAAGGGGAAGAATATGTCAGAAGGACGCTCAAGCAAAGATGGCAGACGTACCAGAAAACGCTCCAGAACGTGAGAATTCATTTATTATTTTTCATGTATTTCTTCTTTAAAATATTAAAATATTGGGACAGGTTTTGGATGTTTAAAGTGTTCTTTTAACTTTTGTGGTTTGGAGAATATTTAGAGTAGTTTCAGCGGCTTTCTACTGCGATGTTTTCTCTGAATTACAAACGTTACAGTTGTAAATACTGCGCCAGTCGCTGTGACTCTGTCCAGTATTCTTGGAGAAAAAGTCTACTTGAAGTAACTGGAACATTGAAATGAATTTTGTTTTTTATTAATCGAGTACATAACTCAGTGAGAAGGACGTTGGTTATGAATATAATTGCTTTAAAACGTTGAAGCGATGTAATAAAACCCTGTTGCCCCCTAGCGCTTCTTACATCAACCTGCATCTCACAAGATTGTTAGTTTATATTTAGCGCTAATTCATGTCTTTGATGTATTTGATGGGAAAATGTCTCCCCACTTACATTGTGACGAAAGTTAACACCCAGAATACGAGTGGAAAATCTTGGGTTTTGGACTGTCAGTGCGTTTATGTTATTTTTACTTTGAAAGAACCATCTGGATTGTGTATTTTGATTGAAATTGGTGATGTAAGACGTAAAAATTAACAGACGCTGACAAATTTCTTGCCACCACTGGTAAATAATGGGTAAAAAGCCTTAAAATAAGTCCAGCTTTCTTGCAAAAACAAATGCTCCATTTGTTTTTAAAGTCCATGCTTTAATTTGAGTAAATCTATCTTAATGTCGGAAATGCTGATCATATGTTTTGGGTGAAAATCCTCTTGAATGTTGTATTTTCAACTTCGTGAAAGAGTCCGTTTTTTATTTAAAATGTCCTGGCTTGCCGCTCAGCAAGCATTTAGAAGAGAAACTTTCCAAAAGCATCATGGATGCTGCACTATTCTTAGTAGTGGGTATGCTTTGTCTCATATTAATCCTTTGTTTCCTGCCAAACAAATCCACATGCATTGTTTCCTGCTGATAAACTCTGTAATGGCCAAAACGTAGTTACGGTTCAGGTCCACACATAAAAGGTCATCCATTTTGTTCTAAACAGTGAAGTAAAACCTTCATGACTCAGCTTATTTATTTATTTATTTATTTTTATCTCTGTTATCTTCATTTGAGTTGTGACAGGATAACCATATATTCTTTGAGCTGAGCAGATGGACTTCGATGTAATAAAAGCCATTATTTATTTATTACACACGGAGTGAAAAAAGCTCAAGAATTACTAGTTTATATTTCTATTCACGCTTATCTACCTAGAAATGCAGATGCTAAGGGGTTCAGAAGTAAACATACTTTATATTCACAGATTTTAATTCAACATAGAAAACATGTTTAGATTCAAAGCAAACTCTTCTTCTCTTTAGACTGCCCAGGCACGTCAAGTGAGGAAGCAGGAAAGTCTGCATCATGCCAGGGCTGCCCCAACCAGCAGCTGTGTGCCTCTGGAGCAACCAAGGCCCCAGACCCTGGTAAAACTTTCCTCATCCCAACATATATTCATGTTGCAGAAGTACTAAAGCTTCATGTGGCTAATCTCAGTCCTTCATCCCCTCCAGCTATTGCAGAAATAGGTGAAAAGCTGTCAGTGGTCAAACACAAGATCCTGGTGTTGTCAGGAAAAGGAGGAGTTGGGAAAAGCACCTTCAGCGCTCATCTGGCCCACGCTCTGGCAAGTGACGGCACCAAGGAGGTAATGATGTATTGTCAGCATAATGTGGTAAAGATAAATGTCAGACTTATTAAATTAGGTGCATCTCCCACAAGGATGTAAGAGTTTCATTGGACAGAGCTGTACAATTTAGAACTGATTTTATTTTGGTCCTATGTCTGCTAAAGAAACAGGTGGAATAAGTTTGCACAGTATTTGAAAATTACGCTTTAATAGCAGTATGAGTGTGTGCAATATTAATCTTCCCCTTCTCTCATTACCCTATTTTCTGTCTAACTACCTTCAAATAAAGGCCACTAGAGCCAACAAAACCTTTAAAAAAGAGAGAAAAGCAATAATTCTGTCATTGCATAACTTTTGCAATCCTAATAAGAACCACTAGAGGTCACTGTAGCGTAGCTTTATTCATTATTTTTAGTTCTATGGTTTCTAGAAGAAACGAGGCGTGTAAATGTTTAGAAAAATTGAAATGATGATTCAGTTTTAATCATCATTAAAATTCATGAGTATTTAAAAGAGTAAGTGTGTAATAAACTCAGACTGTTGTGAAGCCACAAAGAAGTTGCAATAAAAATCAAAGACAAAAAACACTTTTTGCATTTATTTTGACTTTTGTTTAATTAAATATAGAAAAAGTCCCTTTATTAGTTATATAAATTACATTCATCCATTTAATTACCAAGCATTTGTGTATTTCAGGCTTACAGGTCAAATAAGGTGACCTGAAGTTGTTTATAGGACTCATTGCAGTTTAGTTTGTAGTTTGACCTGCGTCAGGTCAGACGTGCTGCAATCAACACAGACTGTCCCAATTAAAAAAGGCAGTTTAGCTTTTTTATGTTGACTTATGTCCGATTTATAAATATTATTATTCTTTAAGTGTGCTTTTTTTAATTGCATATCCTCTTCTCTGCAAACTGGGTTCTACGAAACAAATACCGAAGAGAGGAAATAAGATTTCCTTGTTTCTGGTTTAAGAAGCCGAGGAGCATGGCATGGCTTCCCACTGCACATAATATCTTTCTTGTTCTATTTACAAGAAACAATTCCACACAGAGCTTCACCTAAATAGGAAAACCGAAACCAAAATCTCTGGAGATACGAACATAGCACCTGGAGACACAGCCTATTTAGTTATTATAGTTGCCAAAGCCAACGGGATCAACATACACGCCCTTTTCTTTGGTGTCAGGTTACCAGAAAACACCTGATGTAGGAGAAATGCTTATATAAGAGCTAGTGGAAAACAAATGTCAACTGTATGGCATGGGTTCAAAAAACCTGCGTTTTTGTAACTCCTGGTATCCACAGTCTCATTCTCAATCTTTCTAATCTGATTTTTAAAAAAAGTATTTTCTAAAGAAGTTCCTCATTCTACTTTCTGTTCATTGTCTCCGACATGCTGAGATGGAGTCCCGAATCATGTAACTCTGACCACCACTACTACCACCAGGCTATAGCTTTTGAGTCTGGCTGCTGTTGCGCTTTAACCACCCTGAAGGCGGGAATGTAAATGACGCATAGTTTCGATATATTTCAATAGATTTAAATATGAAAATGTTCTGCTCATCTAAAGCACAGGTTGACATGCCTTATGAGTAAGCTGAAGTATTTCAGAGTAGAGCAGAGTATAAGAGCGTGGAGGCTGGTGTCTTAATGCAAACTTACAGTTGTATTTAAGGTTGTATTTAGTTTATTTTTATGGACCATAAACAAAGAAAGGTTGTACTTTTTAATACTACAAATAAAATAGCATTTTTATTGTTATTTCTCTATCACAGCATATGTCCCGAGTGTTTTTATTTGGTTTTTACAAAACATCAAAAAGGGCACTAGAGTACATTGTGTTAGTTTGTGAATTCCTAGAATGAAAATTGAGCATTTTTCTGGTAAAAATATTAAATAAGAAAAAGCTTTTAGTAGTTGATCTGCTCATCAATGATCAAAGCCAGTCAAGTTTAAATTGACTAATTGTGCTCTTTGCTCGATTGATTACTTTAGATGTGTCTCTCTACCATCACACCCAATGCTAACAGTTTAAACATCTCCCCAGTTTTTTGTTTGTGTTTAAGTTTGTCGATTTTGTAGACACTTTTATTCAAGGTGTCTTACAAATGCAGTTAATGTCAAAGCTAGTAATACATTGCATAGAAGGAAGACCACTGGTCAGATTTCTGTCAGAGGTGACAATATAGAACTTGAGTGCAGGCATGGAGGAAAGTGGGAAAATAATGGATGGATGTGGCACAGAGAAGAGTTCCCAGTACTGAGCCTTGGGGGACTCCTGTGGCAGGTGCTGGGCTGCAGAAGCAAATGGACTTTATTTATATAGTGCCCACTAGTCATACTGATGACTCAAAACTCTTTACACTTAAGCCGTATACAACATGCAGTCACTAATGAATGTGGAGGGAGATGGACTCCAACCAACACCCTTCCAGTAGCTGGATGGCTACAGCTGAGCCAGATACCAAGATCTGCAGGATCCGTTTATCTAAAGCACGTTTTGTCAAGGAGGAAAAAAAATATTGGTTATGCAGGACACCCACTCTTTGGAACTAGGATTGGTCATTGCCTTTGTAGAGTTTAGTTTTTTAAAACTACAAACACTAAATCTAAACATATGGTAAATGTTTTCCTTCACTTTGTCTTCTGTATCGCTATTTGTAGGTTGCACTACTGGATGTGGATATCTGTGGTCCATCCATTCCCAGGATCATGGGCCTAGAAGGAGAACAAGTACGGTTTACCATGTTATGTATGAATACGACTCCTGTTTTACTTTCACCTGACTTATATTAACGAGTGGGTGTTTTGATCTGTTTTTCTGCTTTTTTTTTTTATGTGTGTAGGTTCATCAGAGTGGCTCTGGCTGGTCTCCTGTGGTGAGTCATGCCAATCCAGGCTTCAGTTTTATTGCTCTTACGAGGTAATTTCTGTGTTGCAAATTACTTACTTTTCTCCTGCCTGCTCGTTTGTCGCAGTACGTCGAAGACAACTTGGCGGTCATGTCAATCGGCTTCCTCCTCGGCAGTCCTGACGACGCTGTGATCTGGAGAGGGCCAAAGAAAAACGGTGTGCTGAGCTGCAGTAGATTTGCGAGTACAGTGTTGATGTTTTTGTTTCGGCTTCCCAGATCTTACGCTCCAGTTTGTTTCTCGCCCCACTTCAGGAATGATCAAGCAGTTTTTACGGGACGTCGACTGGGGACAACTGGATTACCTAGTCATAGATACTCCACCCGGCACCTCTGATGAGCATCTGTCTATAGTTCAGTATCTCAGCTCCACCGATGTGGATGGAGCAGTCATCATCACCACACCTCAGGTACACAAAGACATGCCCAAGAGCTCCAGCGTATTGTTAGAGTTATATAATTCCTTTTAAAAAGTATATAGTTTCTGGCATTTTTCTTATCTCTTTGCTTTACAGTCTAGGATCCATTGTATTGTAGGTTATAAAAAGTTAGTTAAAAAGTTAATTTTAACTGGGTTTACTGCTTACTTTCATCACAACAGATTTTCTAAATACTTCGGCAGTCCGTTATAAAATTAACTTTTTTGCCATCCGGAAAATGTAGAAACTTTAAAGAGAAGAGTACTGGAAGAGAGTAAGAATAAAAAAATGTATAAAAAAAAATAAAACACTGAAAATATGTAGCTAAAATGAAATCCAGAAAAGTTTTATGCTACATGTTCTGTGCTTTATTCAGTCTCAAAAAAGGGAAATTTTGTGAAAAAGATAAGGAAGAGCAGTAATTTTTTTATACTGCTTTCTAAAAACTGATACCTGGTGTAATGATTTGCAACTCGACTACCTTGATATTTGGATGTTTCATGTTTAAAAAAAAAAAAGTCAATTTGATTTACTTTACTGACTGGTGTAAATTTTAGTTAAAACTAAAGCAGTTTCCTAAAAAAAAAAAAAAAGCCACCCCTATGTGGTCATGAACAATCTTTTCTTCTTTGATGGTGTGGTGTGTTCAGGTACTCTTTATGTGTTCTGTCACCGTAACTCAAACTACAGATGGGGGATTTCAAAACATTAAAGACTGCTATTTCATCTTAAAATAAATACATTTAGAAAGACAAAACAAATCATTCAAGCACTGTAAAATAAAAAAGGTATTCTACAGAATATTTTAAAACAACACTTAGGATGAGAACTTAGGATGAGGTTATTAATTTACTTCATCTGTAGCAAGTGAATCCATAAAACCGATTGTTCATGAAAGCAGAATGACTGGGAGTTTATGGCTGAAAAAGACATACTGTGGTTTACAATTTGATAGTGTAAATGGTGAGAAGGTAAAAGATGTTATATAAAAATGTAAAAGGTTAACAGCAGTAACATAAAACCAGTTTTGGTCTCAGCAAGAAGGAATCAAAGATAAAAAAGGAGAACATATTTAGACAAATCAGTCAGAAAAATGTTTTGGTGCTGTCCTGACTGCAGAGCATTGAAGCAGCTCAACATGAACTGCTTCTTATCAACCCTTTTATGGATTAGAGAGTTTGTCACTTTATGTGAAGTTGTGTATTCTTCAGCACTGGCTGAGCAAAAGTAGAGCATTAATTGGCATCTGTAGAGGGAAATTTTCCTGTGTAATTATTAACGGGATCTATCCCCAGTCCCCACAGCCTTGTTTGATATTTCTTTTAAATCAGTGACTCATGTCCACATTTTTGTTAACTTCCAGAGATGTTGGCAAGCGACTGGTTAATATTTATCTGGTTAATGAGCTTGATATGTGAACCAAAACAACAAAATGGCAAAGGAGAGCCACTACAATTTAGGGGTTTTTTTACAGCTTTTATAGCTCCCTTTCTTTGATTTCTTTTTTTGTTGCTACATTTAAATGTTTCAGATCAAATTTTAACATCTGACAAAGATATCCTAAATCAATTCATAAATAAGGACATAAAACCAATTTCATATTAAATTTGCGAATGGAAAAAGCTTTCCAAATCAACAATGCTCTACATGAAAGGTAAAAAATCATTACCTTTTTATCTTTCATGTAAAATAAAAGATCTCAAAAAGCAACACATTCTGCCCTAATCTAGAGAAATTCTTTGATATCACTCTGGAAATGGCTAAAAAGTCATTTCTAAGACTTTGGGCTTTGGGCCATTAAATACAAAAAACATGGAAGGGTCGTGAAACTTAGCAGCCGCGGCACGCCTACCAAAATTACTCCAAAATCACATCAACAATTCAGAACAGCATCAACTTTATTAGGATCAATAAAGTATTTTTGAATTTGAAAGGCACAGTGCCAAGTGAGATCTGTCATAAGCCTTACTTGTCTCAGTTTATGGTCTGTGTTCCCAACACAAAGCCAGGCAAAAATGGCCGTGTTGGGAGATTTTCTGAGCGAGAACCGCTGCTGACCAAAAAAAAAAAATCACAAAAGCAACAGAGATTTGCAACAAAATCTGATCGTTTTGAAAGATGTGGATCAAAACGCCACGCTGTGTCCGCAGTGGTGGTTTTTCCTGAGTCTGGATTTGAGGGAACCATGAATTCAGCTTTGTAGCAAAAATACTGAATGCCCAGTCAGCACTTGGGTTACGCAGCTGGTTGGCGATCCATGTCTGAATGGCTCAGAAACACAAAACAAAGGGTTTTGGTGGGTCTGCCTAAAGTCCTGACTTAACTTGTGGCCTTAAACAATCCCATCATGCCATTATCTATAAAAATGGCATGATGGGATGTAGGTGAAGTGGGACTGTTTGCATTCTCACATAAGGGAAATTGTCAAATTGCCTTAAAATGAAATCCTTTTAATCAGCATTTTATACTTAGTTATGCTACCTGTCATGTTGTTTGTACAAGTGGAAAAAGTAAAGAAATCTGTCGGGGTGCACATACTTTTCCATTGCACTGTATGTCTTCTGCCTTACCTTTTAGTATGTTTGTACACATAAAATATGCTGAACATGTAAATTAGCATTTAAAGTGCTTTATATACCTCTATCTATTGAATAAACATATCACTTATTTGGTTTTTTTATGCTGCAAATGAAGCTTCAGACTCATGTGGTGCAATCTAAAGCTTGTTTAACTTATTTGAGTAAATGTCAGCAGCGTCACGGTGCTGTCTGAAGTAACTCAGGCAGCATTCGTTTAAAAGTATCACACAAAGAGTGAAGGATTGGAAAATAGCCTGTGCATTTCCTTTTGCAGCAGATCTGATAAGGGCTGCTGTGGATGTGGTTATTTAAGGTCAAAGTAGAACCAGACCTAAAAGGAAACCAGGCAGGGCAGCAGACTGGATTAAAGGCATTTAAGTGGCTCATACTGGATCTCTGCTGCCAAGACTAGAATTATTGTTCTCAGATTGTGTTTTATTCCAGTAACAAAATGATGACTGAACAAGCTTATCTACTGTTCAGATAAGATTTCTCTTCCCTCCAGGTTTCTGGCTATAAACACACAGATGATGTTTGTGTTTCTCTTTTTTTTTTCGGTGCGAAACATTTGATCGGTGCTTGTTTCCTCATACCTAACTGGGCCTAAGCTGTGAGATCAGACCAAAACCAAAAACACTTCCTCATTCCTTAAGTCTCTCCATTACCAGACAAAAACCAGACTGGGATGACTCTTAAGAAAGGTGGAAAAACTTGTTGCTTTGATGTGTCTTTTAGTCAGTAGCTTTCATTATTCAGACGTTTTTCCAGATTAAAGTTTGTTATTCCTTTAACTGCTGTAATTTCCTGAACTGCCATTCCCAACCTCAGTTTTTTTTCCCCCCCTTCATGCCTAATTGGCTGTCTCTCTTTTTTTCCTTTTCATCATAGGAAGTCTCCCTCCAGGATGTCCGAAAAGAGATCAGGTTCTGTCAGAAGGTCAAGCTGCCCATCATCGGGGTTGTGGAGAACATGAGCGGCTTCGTGTGTCCCAAATGCAAGGTTGCCGGCAAATATGAACCACTGTCATGCAGTCGATACTGTTAAGAACTTGAAATGGTTAATTTTATGTTTTTCAAAAGTGTACTAAAAACATGGATACAGGAAGAAGATTAGATTTGGTGAGGAAAGATTTTGTTCGCAGACCAGAACAGCTGAGATAAACGAGAAGAGGAATGAGGAAGTTTGTAAGTGGAACCTCCAGAGGACGGACCTTTTGGGCCTCTGTGTCCCAATCTACTAGTAGCTCAGTCCCAGCTCAGTTTGATTAGACGGACCCACTACAAAGTTTTCACAACCAAATGTTCCTCTGTGTGCAAACGTAACAGTCATAAATTATGTCTATTTTTCTGTCTTTTCTTTGTACATTTCTGTTATGTGTGTTTGAATAGAAGCTAAACTTCAAGATTTTACATTAAGAGATTTTCTGCCAGTCAGAACCGATTCCTTGCTTTTTACGTTATATTTACAACCATTAGCACAATCGGTAAGACAGAATAAGGATGTTAAAGGAATAAATATTAAAGCTATTGGACACAAATTAACATTTTATGCAGACGACATATTAATTTATGTAGAACAATCAACCTACTGTCTACCAAACTTACTGCAGTTATTCAAACAGTTTGGTCAATTATCAGGGTACATTTTGGACTGATTACATGGATGGATGGCGAACTGCAAATGTCACGGTCGGTTTTTATAATAATTATTAATGCCCGGACATCAAATGTGTAATGTAGGACAGGAGCTTTGTGGTTTAAGATCCAGATTATGCTTTTGTTTTTCTTTTCCTCTCTTTTAGAACACTTCACAGATCTTTCCCCCCTCCAGCGGCGGTGCAGAGAAAATGTGCGCAGACCTAAATCTACCTCTGTTAGGCCAGGTGCCACTGGACCCGAGGATCGGACGGAGCTGCGATGAGGGCAAATCTTTCCTCCAAGAAGTCCCCGACTCTCCTGCAGCTGAAGTCTACCATGGGATTGTGCAAAGTGAGTTCATTTCTATTCCCCATATTCCATTTCTTTCATAATTCTGTGTCTTTTTTTTTTCATCCTTTAGAAGTGAGGAAGTTTGACGTACACTCAGTCACATTCCCTTTTCTAGTGAAGTCCCTTTTTTTTTTTTTGATGACTTGTTTGTTAGGCTGGTCTAATTCCTGATTAGATCTACTGAAAGAAGAAGTATTCACTTTAAAAAATGGGAAGCAGTCTGCTAAAGAGGAAGAAAAAAAAATGTTTAATAAAAATTGAATAACTTTAAGTTCAGCATAAAACCGATTCTATGGAATTAACTGGGGTTTGTGCACCTCAGCAGATTTATCTGAAGTGTTTTCTCTTTCTTCTGCCAGGTATCCAGGACTACTGCGCCAACAGAGCGGCCGACGGTCAGAACGCAACATGACCCCCAAGACCGAAGCAGATTACAAGAAGCCTGGTAGAGACCTGGAGAACAAGAACGCTTCTGACACTGACATTATAGCTGCAGTTTTAGTCTGAACTATTCTCAAGAACAGGCTTTTTTTATTGTCAGAAACTTTGATTTGTGTGTATAGATTTGATCCGACCTCATTGTGCTCTGCTTACTCTAATGAAAACACAGATATGTCATGTAAAAAGCACCGGGTGGAACAAATCCGACAAACGACTTTGAATGAATACTAACTGAATGCATTCCCACTTTTTGATGAAGAAATAAAGCTTGTCCCAAAAAGATAAATCTCCAAAGAATCTTTGCCTAATGATCATACTAAGAATGGGAATCTTTACAAAAAAAGGTCACATGTTTTGTTTTTTTGATTATTAATATTAGATTTTTACTCATTTAGATTTAAATAATCACAGTTGTGATTTTAAGCACAAATAATCGCTTAAATCTCAACCAGCGTCAAAATGGCCGCTTTCACACTGGTTTATACAGGCATCTCATGTAAAGGTTTGCTGGTTGTGAAGGAACATCTGAAGTTCTTTGTGATTCTTAAAAAAATCCTAAGTATAACCATTTCAGTTGTTTTTAAAAAAGTACAAATATTTAAAATACTTACAGATAGTTATTTCTTAAATATTTCCACTTACTTGTTGCTTCTTCCATAAATTTATTCCCTATTTTGGAGAAATGTGCCGAGAGCCTCCAGTGTTGCATAATTTGTTGCTCTGGCTGGTTGTTACGCAGAATAAACTTCAAAGCCCATAATGCAAGTGAAACATTTCATTTGACTTGAGCTATTCAGATCGCAAATCTGCTAATTAATTCTTCTTTATAAAGCAGACTGGCTTATGATTGCATGATTAGCCACTTAACAGAGTTTGTACTTTGTCATCTAGCAGCTCGTTTCAGTAGTTGGACAAAACCTGAGTGATTGTTCTGAAACTTGCTGTAAGCTCCTCGAAAGTAAAATTTTGATTTAAATTGGTTGAGAGTAATTTTGTTGGAGTCTTCTTATGGTATTTGCAAATAAATACTAATGGCAAAGAAACCCTGTGGCTCTTTATTCAACCAATACAAAATTGATTTTTTAAAAAAGGTATCAGTTTGGCCTGAAGGAAAATAACTGCTTTGTCTGTTTTGTTTTGTTTTGTTTTAATCTCTGTATAATCATCTAAAGATTGTTAGAGTTAATTCTTTCTTTCTTTTGGTTACCACTCTGAAACAGCCTATTAGCCTGTTTCCTATTAAAGAGAAGAGTAAGGATTGTCCTGTTTGCTCTTGTGTGCAGTAAGTAGGTCATTCTAACAGCAGCTGAACATGTGAGATCATGTTTAAGGGTAAAGCCTTTAAATGTGGTTATAAATCAAATCAAATCTTCAGTTCCCATAATAAAGCAAACAGCAGACGTCTGAATTATACAAAAGGAGGTAGTGAAGATAAAATCAGTGCTAGGTTTGTTCTCAGACTTTGTAAAGAATAGACTTTAAATGTCAGCATATTGTTGCATTTCACTTTTCTAACTGTTCCTCACCTCAGCTGACACAAGGTAATTTCATATCAGTGGCTCATTGTATTGGGCACAGGCACCTTCCTCATTTGGTTACAACTACTCAGTTTTCTATGATTTACCACGAATTCAACAGCTTTAAAAGAATAAAGCTTTTTTTCTCCCCCCCAGAAATTTGGCCATTTAAAAATAGGCATCGCATTTTTTAAACTGAACTGGTTTGCAAAATACAGGTCTGATCATCCTATTTCTAGGTTTGACTTCTTAAAAAGTCAAACTTTCTAAGTAAAAGAGATAGTTTCCCGCTTCTTTTACAAGCACTAAAAAAATATTTGCCATGCTAAAAGTCTCATTTTAACACGCTCTTTTTGTGTGCATGTGTGTCAGCGTGAAGAGGAGACTACGTCCTCATTTGTACTTGCTGTGTAGATGTAGTTCCTCCAGGGTTCACAGAAAAAACACATGTGAAACCTCCCCAGCTACAACACAAACAAAACAATCTGAGCCTTGGTCACAGTGATTTAACGTGTGCATTGACCTGTCTCCGTATGTTTGTCACGTAAACACGGGGAACACGTTTCCAGTTCAATCTCGATGATGTAAAATTGGATTGTTATCTCTGTTTCGGCAGCTTGTGCGAATTTATTTAACCTTTTTTTATTATTATTATTCTTTTGGCAACCAAGAGTGCGGTAGAAATGGCACAACATATCGCAATGTTCACCCCAAAATATCAGTGTGATTTTTAAATGTTCATCACCAGCCTGATCCCCAAAGTGAAGAATTGTGATGGTAAAAAAAAATGTGTGAGAGCAGTAGCTTGGAGATCCAACAAACTAACACCCTACACAGGGATTTAAAAGCGCTCTGTGGTAAGGCCAATCTCTCATTTCTCTAAAACATTGGTGAATGACTGCTTACAACAAGCGTTTTTACTCTAAAGACTAAAATTGGAGCACCATTGAGGTGGATGTTATGTTTTCTGCTAAGCATGTACCAAATACAGGTATTGGGATGTGTACCAAAGGTTTAAAAAGTTTTTAAAAGCATTGTTTTAAAGCTTTGTGAAAATCTGATACTGAGATTTGTACTCAGTTTTTTTTTTATTTTTTTTTATGTTTACTCACAGGTTGTTATACTGTGAGAATCTCATGCTTGACCCATGCCTGGTCCTAACCAGTATTTTTAGTCTGACTAAAAGCTTTGCCTTCTCTCCCAGAACCTGCAGCCATAATACCTGGTGTTTGTGGCTAAACAGTGTTGCTGTATAACGTATCTGCAGTGAATGGAAGTAGCTGTAAGTCTAATTTTTTGACATAAATTTCACTACTCGGCTTGATTCTGTTAGAACAGTTTTTTTTTCCTGGTTTAAGTAATTAATTTTTTAAAAAACCGGTTAAAAAAAAAAAAAGCCAACAACGAAATTCAACCCCCGCCAAAATTTCAAAAAATTTAAGGGAAAACCCCCCTTAAAAATGCCTAACCAAATTGAAAAACCTTTGAAAAAAAAAATTGCAAAAAAAAAAAAAAATTGACAATTTCACTTATGGTGATATTCAGAATCTGCTTTATAAAGAGTCTTGAAAGAATGCATAAAGCAAGACATTTGTGGTTTAAAAACCTTTTGCTTTTTTTACTCCCCCAGCAGTTTAATAAGAAAACGATGCCAAATGTATTTGTTGTTTTTGGTGTTGATCAAATATTCTGAGCAGATCATCCCACTAAATTAAAGATTATAATGTTAGGGTCTGTTTTGTAGTGTCAAAGCAAAGTTGAATTTATTTGTCATTTTTAATATACTAGCACACAGGTGTTTTGTTTTATTTATGGGTACCAATTTCAAACCCCAATTCCAAGAAAATTAGCTCTTTATGATTAAGTCTCTAAATATACAAAACATATACAAACAAAGGGTGTGGCTGGAGAGCACGAAATATATTTTTTTTATGAGTCATTATTGCCCGTAACATTTAGCCAAACCAGTTCCAGCACTTCAAAGAGATTGTAGCAGTAGATTGGCATGCATTCTTCTGTTGACACTTGTTTGCAAAACTTATTTTGTTGACCAGATCATGCAAGCGCGCTTAAGAGAAAAGAACTGCCTATGTGGAATTATTGACAAATCCGTGTATAAAACCCACAGCTTACATAGCAGGTTATGTCTGGAGATTGAATATTTAAGGGAAGTGTTGCCCCAGACTACATCCTCTTGCATTGTGTGAAAGTCCTTGGGTGGAAGAGATAGTATTGAATCAGCTGACTGTGTTTTCATGTTGCATGTTGCAACAATGCAAATAATAAACTACTGTGATGATTTCAGTATTTAGTATCCTTCTGCATCAAAGAATATCTGTTTTTGGTCTTTTATTTTTAAATGACAAAAAAAAAAACAGCAAAATATCAGAAATATTTCTGAAACTAATTCCTATTCAAGTCATTTAGATTTTTTTTTGTTTTTTTGTAAAGCAAAAAATAAATAAACTTTACATAAAGTAAATGAGAAATGGCTCCTGACTTCACAGTTGTGCAAGCTTTACAAAATTTCACTTCCAACTACTATTAATACCGCGTATGACGTTGCCACCTCCAGTCTGGTGCATGCATTCCCGTCGGTTCTGAAGCAGACCTCCCACTCCAACCATGAAACACCACCCCCACTCGATTTGAAACCTCCTCCTGGACAAAAGCAGTGTCCCTTTAAAAAAAAATACATACGAAATCTATCGTCTTGATCAGATGGCATCTCACTAACTGGAGCTGGATGCCTTGGCGGCCGGTGTCCACATCATGGCTCAGTTCGCCGAGGTCCTGAACCAGGTGAGGTCGGTCCTCACCGTGGCGCTGCCCGGTGAGGTTCACGCTCTGCTGGAGGGTCTGGTGGAAGAGGGGATCATCTCGGAGGCATACAGGAACAGTTTGAATCTGCACTGGCTCAATGATGGCATTGTGCCTAAATTCACGAGCAAACCAGGATGCGTCGAGCTGGATGAGGACTTAAACACTCCAGGATCCGTGGCTCAGTTGGACCTCAACCAAGAACCGATGAGCCGAGTGAGAACAAGCGGATCGAAATCTCTCGCTGGTGACCACAATGTGGAACAAACAGAATCGGTCTCATTAATAGAGGAACCAAACAGCACAAGATTTACCCTGGAGAAGAACAAGTGGCTCCAACATGAAATTCTGCAGCAAAATCAGGAGGAAATGCAGGATTTATTGGAAGAAGTTCTAATGGACATGTCCTACTTCAACCAAGACCCTCTTTCCTATGACTGCACTCTCAGATCCAGTGATGAAAAAGCAGAACTGCTGAGCGGTGCAAGGAGTGAGCCTCCTAGTGATAATGAAAGCATAAACATGGGGAATGAGGAAAGTGAGGAGGTGTGGTTACAGCAGCTAGAGGAATCGGCCAGGAGGATAGCTGTTCCTCTGTGGCAGAACTGGGACAGAGGGAGAGGGATGTTGCAGACCCTGCTGCCCTGTGGGCCAAGCAGCTGCTCAATAAGCGACAGGATGATGCTGGAGGGTGAAGCCCAGAGTGTCGTTTTGGACAAGGAGGAGGAAATGGAGCTTGCAGCCGCTTGCAGTTCACTTGACACCTGCGTTGGCGACTTTGAGTGTGAAGAGCTGAGCTTTGCGTGTGACACAGACGCAGGCAAGTCAGAACGAGAAGGGCTTCACTTCTCTACCCTCAGCGGGGTTGCTGTGTTCAACGCGGACGACTTCAGGATCCTTGGAGCGACAAGAAACGCCTCACCTGTTGAAGCCTGCGAAGCAACAGAGGCGGGATACATCACCCAAATACTGGAGGGCCAATTCGACGTTCTGTGTCCAGTTGGCAAGACTTCAGACAAAGTGGATGACCTGGTCTGTTTCACACCAGATGCACCATATCAACAATGTGGAACACAGTCAGGACTGTCTGAAGCCACTTTCAGGGACCTGCTCCATTCAGATGTGCCTGAAGACAGCAGAACTGTTCTGCAAAATGCCTCTCACTATAGTCTCGCAGAAGGATTTACAGATTACCTAGAAGATGCAGAAATGTATAACCAAGATGGAGAATTCCAAGAAAAGACGGATTTACATTGTGGTAAGTTTGTTCATCATCATCATTTAAAGTATTTGGGTTCAAATTACAGGTAAATGGGACAGCTGAGAGTTTCAACGTTTCGAATCCTGAAAAAAGTGGTTTCGATTTTAACATTCCAGTGTTAGTATGGCTAGATCCTGCAATCCTCTATTCTCTGTGCTCTTGATCTTATTTAAGTGGAAAACCAGGAGTTTTCTGTAAAAGCAAATATTCTATTACTTGTTGGAGAGCTTTTTTTTTTCTTCTCCTCTTGGGTATATAGGTACTTTCCATTTCCCCCCCTCCTTTTATCCAGAACCGAAAGTCTGCCTTCTGTTGACTTGTTAATCTGCCAGGCAGTTTATTTTTGGTGAACGCCTTGTGGGGATGGTAGAGTTTACTTTCAGTTTCAACTTGTGTCAGCGAGTGGTGGGCTATGACTTCTTAGATCCCTTTCAGTTTTATTCAGCTCTTGGATAATCTGTGATTCAAAGCAGACTTTCTGAATTAAACGATTGTAGGGAAGTACTGCAAGGTTTTATCAAAGCCAGTGGCGTTTTAGGAAAGGTCTTCTGAGGACAGTTTAAAAAAAAAAAAAAAAAAAAAAAAAAAGCACATGATATCAACTCTTAGATTTTAACCATAGCAAATCCGGATTTTGTAAAACCTATTAACACTTTTCACTAAACCGGGTTTTTGCAGGGGACAAAGTCCAAATAGTTTTGGCTCATCAAATATTTCCGGCATGCAACTCAGTAATGTGGATACAATCAGCTTTCCCATAAGTCTCCTGCTGTGGTTTTATTTATTCTCAATTGCACATTTTGTTGTACACAAATAAATGATAAAGATGTTTTCAGCACTGTTGTAAACATTAAGAGCTTAGAGGCAAAAAGGACGCTGCTAAAGGTGAACCGGTATTAGTTTGGGTGATCCTACCCATATAGGGAGTTGTTATCTTTGGTGAGCAAGCAGGGTAGGTACTTTCCGCGCAACACCTGTGCTGCTTAGTGTTATTTTAGGTCAGATGAACTGTGTGTGTTGTTGGGTTTCTTGCAAGAAATATGATTTTAGGAGTTCAAACATTGGCACCACTGTATCGAGAAGAAATAAGACAGTTATTTATGATTAATAGTCGTTAAAACCTTTAGATGTTTCCCAGTTTTAAGCCATGTTTTTAAGCGTGTTGCCATGTAACATGAAATGAAACATTGCAATACAATTAGTTAAATAATCTCAGTCTTAGTCGGCCATATTCCTACAACTTCTGGATGATGGATTAAATTGAACTCCAGGGGATGTTCAGTGCCGTAGAAATTTGTTTTGGTATCTTTACCGTGACTAATACTTCTCAATAACATTTTCTCAGATTTTCTTGTTGTTGTTTTGCATTCATGCCATAATTGTAGCCAGGAATGCTGATTAACCAGTGAGTGGACAGGCGTCTTTACCTAGAATGACTTGAGATACAGTCACTGCATTTTGGCGATATCCTTTACTCTACTAGCACTGACTGGTTGGACCTCTGTTAAATTAGGTCAGTCATTGCCAATGGAGTGGATGCTTATGCAATCACATGTTTCACATTACATAACTGTATGTTATTATTTTTGCAAAAATTAGTTTTCACTTTGACATTAAATGTGTTATTGTATTTTTTGTCACCTAAGCCAAATTTGATCATGACTGATTTTTTAAAACCAATGAAATGGGTAAAACGGCCAAGGGGGCAGAGGAATAGTTTTTATAGGCTTTACAAATAACAGGTGTTATCAGAAAGATATTTAGCAATCCAATTCATAGCAATGGCTGCTTTGTGGGAGCAGACAGTGGATGATTTACACACTCGAGGAGTCCCTTTCAGAATTGTTTTCAAACATGTTGCAGGGATTTTGAGCAGGAGCTGTCTTTTCCAAGGTCGTTCCACATCATCTTAAGTGGATTTAAGTAAGACATTGACGCAGCCAATCCAAGCTCTTCATTATTTCCATTAACATTTTTTTTCAGCCATTCAGTGATAGACTTTCTGTTTTGTTTCAGAACACCGTTTTACCTCGGGGAAAGCCGAGGTGTGTTTGACAATAACACCGAAAAGAGATAGCCATTGTATCCTGCCTGATATCCTGCCCCCAAGGTTTTTAGCTGCCAGTGTGATGATGTCTTTGTTCTGGAATGTTGGGTCTCACTGTACTTAAAATAATAATTTAAAAAAAGGATTTGTAACTCTTTCCACAATAAAGGACAACAATGACTTGAGTTTCACTATAGACTTGGGGACTAATGTGAACTTTTAGCTTGATTTGAGCTTTTTACAATTCTACCGGTTGCACAGGTAATCAAGCCAGGCCATTGAAATTAAAACCAAAATCTATTTACAGTAAATGATTAACAAAGGAGGGCAAAAAGTTAAGTTGTAATTTTAATAAATAAAGATAATAATCTGAGCGTTACCTGTTATTTTCCTCGGTATCTTTGTCTGTTAAAGTTTGTTTTATGGGGTGAGAAAAAAACTAAACAGAAGAAAGAGGACAAATGTTTTCTCACAGCACTGTGTGCAGTTAATCGACAGAGGGAGGTGTGGCAGCTTTGTTTGTTTTTCCCTCAGGTTTATTAGACTCGGTGCTGATGTATGCATATACCAAACCTGTTTTCAACGGCAAATTAAAGTATAGCTGCACCATGATTTTCTTTCTAGAGAGTTATTATTATTCATTTCTTTTATTTCTTGAGTTCTGTTGCCTCTTGTCTGAGACATAAAAACGAAAGTACGGTTATGCATGTGCACGCAGACGATGCGGTCTTGGCCCACCGTGGTGCAAACCAAGCCCCGCAGCTTGGCGTCCTGGTAAAAGTGAAAGCAAAAGCCCATTCAACTGGCAGATGCTGTTGCGCCTATACGCAGTGGGGCTGCGGGTTATCCGAGGATAGGATAGGCTGTCTGGAGCGTTTGATGTGATGTGTGGCATGAAATATGCCACAACATAGAAGAAAATGCAGCAAAATACACGAGAGAGTTCCGAGGTCCTGAGCAGCGTCCAGGGAGACTCGACAGGTAAATTCTTTGTCCTTCATATAACGGGACAGGTTGGGTGCGCATTTTCAACGTGCTTACGCATAGTTAGGGGTCTATGCATAAGACGTAAATATTTTATGCTAATTTTTGGGGGGTAATAAAGAGGAAAATATTTTTGCGTGACTTAAGCTATTTGGTGATTATAATGATCACATTAATTTCAGAAGTTTGTATTTATTTATTTATTTATTTATTTATTTATTTTTTATTTTTTTTTTACCTCGAATAATCCTAAATGCATAGCCATCATTTATTTTATTGTTAAGCCTGTTTAACTTTAAATCCAGAAGCACTAAAATGCGGACTCTATTGCGCATGTATGTAATCAAATCCTCACTCTGGCATGCACAGAAGCAACAACAATTGAATTGCTGGTCGATGAAAGATTTTATTTATTTATTTATTTATTTATTTATTTATTTCGAACAGACTGAAAAGACAATCAAGAAAACAAACAAAACAAAATAGAATAAAACAAACATAAGAAATAAAAATGTAAAACAAATTATTCTGCCCATGCGGGATGATGGGAAATTCAGAGACCACCTGTGTTTTCTCGTTACAACACAGTCAAGGTGAAACTATAACATGGCGGTCGCAAACTTGCGCGTATCTAGTAAGTTGAGTGTGCACAGAAAGTTTTGGACTTTCCCTTTTAAGGATTTAGCTCTGCTCTTTATGAAGGCGCATGGCTGATACGAGCAAACAGATGCGACTTTTGCCCCTAAACTATTAAGAGTTTGACTGTCCAACAATCTGCAAACCCACATTTGGAGTTGATGTGTAGCTCTTCACACACTGGCAACGGGTTTTATTGCTACGCAAATTTAAAAAATAAAAAATAAAAGTACACGCAAGTCCCGAAATTGGATAAACATGCACATATTCTTTGATTTGAAAATAATATTTCACGCTAATCAATGAGAAGCAGAAGGTAGAGGGAGATGTAAATAAAGCCTGTTTTCACTTCCTGCTTTTGACATTAATATGTCGTGTGAGTAAACAAACGTGATGCTAAATTCAGAGCCATGCTGGACTGGGCTGTCAGGTAAAACCCCTTGCTTTTGATGAACAACATCTCTGCTAATGACGTCTCTGGGTTGCTGGACATGAAGACCAAATTTGGTTGAGATTTAATGGGGGGGGGGAAAAAAAAGAGTGACACGTCTGTACTGCCTACATTTCTCCAACGCCACAAATACTTTTTCTGACCTCACTGTCACATTTTAATTTAGAGATGTGAGCAAAGTTAGAAGTTGTTGCCTACATTGTGTCTCTTTGTTAGGCCATGACCACATGTTTACATCCATGCAATGCAATTGAATACTTTAAGGGCAAAAGTAGTATCCAAATGTATAGTTATACATTTATAACTATAAATGTATAGTTGAGTATTTTCATGCATTCTGGAGAGAATTATTTTTTTTGTATTACACCATTTTTCCATTTCTTTCCTATTTTTTGTGTTGACTCTCATAAAAAAAACAATAAAACAAACAAAAACAACTCTGACTGAACTTCATGTGGGATGTTGTTTATTGGAGTCATATAAGCACATTTTCTCACAGAAGAATATGGGTAGAATTAAAGAAATTACTTTGAATGGTCTGTTGTTAAAGTGAATATGAAACGTTAGCCATGTCAGGTATAAGTTAGCTCCAGGCTGCTCCAGTTGCTCGTCGCTGGTGGCAAAATTGATCACAAAATGATCTGCCCCCACTTTCAAACCCAATATTAAAAGCAAAAAATAAATAAATAAATAAATAAATAAAAGAATGTCCAACAAACGCATTTCCGTATATTTTTACTATTGACTTATTAGTTGTGAGAAATCAGATCAACATAAAGATGCAAAGTGACTCTTTGATGAAGTGGATATGTGCAGGCTTGACCTCATAATGGTTTTATTCCCAGTCCATTTTCATCCTCTGCTCTTGTTTAATGATTAAGGACTGTTTACACCTCAGGGAATTTTATAAATCATTCTTTAAAAAGGAGATGCAGCAAAGCTTTGCTAAATTCCAATCAGGGGAAGTTTCTGCGTTTTAATTTTCAGGATGGCTGCTGTCCATGAAAAGGACAAAAATGTCTGTGATGGTGGGGAAGTTCAAGAGAGGACTTATTATGTCATAAAGTCTGTTAACGAAATGTTTGTGCAGCTTTCAAATTACATATTCAATAGAAGATTGGTCACGATTTCAAGATAACGGCGGTAACTCCAAGTTCTACATGCACCAGTGAATTCTGGGTAACTGTATGTGCCATCAATGAATTGTACGTTGAAGAAAAAGCATATTGCCTTACAAGACAACATCTTTTAGCCAATATTAAAAGGTCACATACGCAGTTTGGTGAAGATGATGAGAACCTCAGACAGTTTGATGAAGCGTGTCTAAAACTTCACAAAATTCACGTTTGAATGTCGTCTTTGCATTCATTTAAAGAAGAGTGATCATTTTCCGTCGCAGCTGTTATTTTGTCGTTAAACAGAGTCTCCTTTAGGGCATCGTGTGGCACAGTGGGTTGAGGTCGCAGACCTCAACTCAGCCTTCTGTGTTTCCTTTGCCACATATCTTCGCTCTAATCCCCTCTCTGTCCTCTTCGTGCCTGATTGCTAGTAAATAAAGGTGACTAATGCTGAAAATATTCTTAAAACCAAAACAAAGTGACTCTCCTCTGATCAGTCATTGTGTATGCCAGGCCATTGTTTTGTTTTGGCTGGGATTTCTTTTTTCTATAATATGGGGGGGGTTTTGATTTCCATATAGATAAGGCACTAACTGAGACTGGCATTTTATAGCTTACCTGTCCTGGCATGCCTTATAGTCTTCTATCCAAGTTTCAAAGATCACCTGTTCTGTGTGATCTTTATAGGGTGTGGGTGTGTTTTGGCTTTGTACTGGCTAAATCGAAAGGCAAAGTTCAAGGTGAGATCGAGATAAACAGGAATTGAAAAAAAAACAAAATACCCTGGAGGCTTCATTTCGTTTCCAATAGGCACATTCGGATATTTTCAAACAAACGCCTATAAGCGCACAGTCGTGGCCGTAGACAATCGAGGTCTCTTGAAGTTGGGGTGAGTTTCTGCTTCCGAATAATTCTTGGCCAGAGTTGGACGTTGTTTTCGCTTTTCATTTATCAATAAAATGAAGAATTTGCCTTTCAAATTTCAGCTGGGTGGATCTTCGGCGCAGCCTTACCACAATGCAATTTTAGGCATGTAGGACACAATTGAAAATGTATTGGTATTTAATAAATACCGTTGTATTTATTTAAATTTTGGTACTTTCCTGAATCCCGTCATTACTTGTGCTCCAGCCTCCTCTTTTATTCCCAGCTGACTTTCCAAACATCCTTTAGTGTCCAAACGGGGATTCACAGTCTTTTTATTTTCAGTCTGTCCTTCATTAACCTCTTCATTGCCAACGTCGTCATATTTAGTGCTGTGAAGAAGCATTTGTGTCCCACTACACTCCCTTGGCTTTTGCTTTTTTGTCACATTTAAATGTTTCAGATCATCAAACGGATTATTTATGAGACAAAGATAATCTGATTTCAACTATTCAGTCTACCCCAATGTAGAAATATGAAAATGTCCAATGTGTAAAACAATTGATTTAGTAAGGGAGGCTCCACGGCGACTGCTGGGAAGGCCCACCACTGCTCCATATTTTCTCCATATCTGGGTAATGAATCCTCAGTCTGGTTGCAAATTCTTAGAAATGGGTGTGTAAGAAATTAGGCCAAGCTGTGGTAATACAATCATACAGAAGTGTTCAGATTTGTCTGTAATGCAGATAATAAGCTGAGTTAATACACTTTAATGCATAAATTGCATTGCACCTTTTTGTGAAGAGGCTTGAGTATGTCTGTAGTTATTTTCTGTTGGAAATATTTCTTACTTATCAATATGGCCGTTCTCAAAGATAGAAAGAAAAAGAAGAGACCCGTCCCACTGGTTGGTGGTGGTTAGCAGAGCTGGTTTACTCGGTAAAATGAGTAGAGAATTGCATCGTTGTCATCCAGAAATAGTTCGTGTGAGAAAATGAGCTCAGCCAAACCTGTCTGTTAAAGCGTCTTTTGTAATGTTTTTAATTGGCAGACTTACTCATCAGCCTTTGTGTTTTTCTTACTACTTCTGTGTTTTGGTTGTTAGATGCCAAGATGCAAGAAAACGACCAGGATTCCTCGGGCCTGTTGGATTTGGGTTTGTAGTTTTGATTATTTTCCACCAGTGTTTTACAATATGCCTCCTCCTTTTTACATTAAAACACTCATTATCAAAAATTATGGTTTCAGGTCATATAGCGGACCATTGCTGGGATGATGAATATTTACGTAAGTAGTAAACGTTGACGCTTTGCGGCTTACCTTATTAATTTTGCCCAATTTTTGAAAATGATTCTATTAATAATTATTTATTTGCAGTTTCTCAAATCTTCAGTTTCTCAAATCTGCTCTTCAGTCAAGATCTGGGGCCTGACTGCCTTGATGAAATCACCCGAAACAGTGAGCATCTATTTTGGTTATTGTCTTGTATATAAAAAATAAAAACAAAAACAAAAAGCCCCCAAAAAAGAAAAGAATTGAGCCATTAACTCTTATGATGTGGTTGAGTTCAATATATGATATTGAACTCATATATTCAATATCATATATTGAATATATATGATATATATATATATCATATATTGAGTTCAATATATGATATTGAACTCAAGCATAAATAAATTTTTGTTTTTCATGGACACTGCCATGGGGTCTTTTACTTCATATAAGGAATAAAAAATTTTATTATTATTTTTGTGAGGGTTATTATCTTTCACTTGTGTTTCTGGCTGCTGCCAGAAACAAACACCCTTTGCACCAATTCCCGCTTTGAGTCTTCCAAATTCTCTAGAAACGATACACTTCTTAGCCGTCTTCTTCAGATCCCTTCTGAAAAGGCATGATAAAAACAGCCGTTCCGTCTACTGTGTCTGCTAGCCGCTTCGGTGACTTTTACACTTCCCCTTCTGTGCTCTGCAGGTGACACTCCTGTGGCACTGGAGGCCTCTGATACCGCTAACCACAACGAGCAGAGAGAGCAGTGGAAGCCATCGGACAAAATAAAGCCTAAGAGAAAAAGACAGAGAGGTTAAGAGAGCTCAAGTTTGGCTGTTCAGCAGGCCCGTCTGTAGTGTTTGCTCGTTTACATCTTAAATCTCTCTCTTCCAGATGCTCTGTCCACGCAGTGCACCAATGGAGACTCCAGAGTGAAAAGGCAAAAAGCAACAGGTGACAGATTTCGTTGGTTGCTTGTGATTCTTTGTCTTTTGAGAAATGTTCACGTAAACATGCACACGGTCAAATAAATCGACTCATTGCGCATGGTGACACCCTACGTCTATCTTGATGTTTTATTTCTAATCAGTTATCATCTTTACAGTCAGTCAGATTATTCCAAAGTTCAGATTACTATGTTACGAATAAGTTGGGCAACGACCA
The DNA here is from genome assembly GCF_000485575.1 of Poecilia formosa. NCBI lineage: Eukaryota > Metazoa > Chordata > Actinopteri > Cyprinodontiformes > Poeciliidae > Poecilia > Poecilia formosa. The sequence continues at coordinate 765,772 of NW_006800232.1, forward strand.
TATTTTTTTCTGCCCTTCTGTTGGTTGATAATAGGATAAACTTGACCTAGTAAGAATCAGACTTAGGCATAATTCCACGTTCTGTGGCCTCTAAGTCATTATATAATTTTATGATATAACAACTTAGTGGCCTACTTTCTAATCAATTACAAAAAAATAACCATAAAATCACGGTCGCCAGGTAGACTGATGGCAACCATCTTTCTATCTGGTCATAGTGAATGAAAATAACGTCCTATTCAGTACAGGATGGCTGATATAAATTCAGGCTGATTCTGAAATCATTTTATGAAACAAATAATATACTTTTCCTGTTGACAGTTTACATGTACTTAATCTGTAATGTGACACTTCATTACTTTTTATATTGAAGGTGTTGCTGCAGTGCTAAAAAAAAATTCAGCTTGCATCGCTAGTAGCAGTTAGCAAGGTTGCCAAGCACACCAACTCCACTATTTTTCAGCTAAAACACAGTTAAAAATAAAAGTCAGAATGTTTGAATTTACATTGTATGACTTTAGTTTATAATCAGCAATACTTTCCAGTTTAGCAAACCTCATATCATAGTTTGCGAAGTGAAGAAACTCTCTTGGTGAAAGGCTAACAGCTAGTACTTAGCCAGGCTTCTTTAGCTGATTTTAGCAATTTCAAAACAAGTCAAACTTTAAATGTTAACATCTACGCTATTAACAAGTATCAAACTCTTTTTCAAGAGGCTGTTGCTAAGTTCTCTTAACCATAAAAAAATAAATGAAGTTACGCTAGTTGATCTTGTCAGCTGTGTAAATACACCTCTTAGACTGAGGCTCGTCAGTCTACTGTAAAAGCAAACACAAAAGTTTGGATGTTATCTAACACCTGCAGCCTATCCCATGGATATGAACATGTTCAATTGGTTGGGTCATACTCCTCTGACATCTGGAATGATGTCATTTCCAGAATGATGTCATTTCCAGAATGTCCTCATTCTGGAAATGACATCATTCCAGATGGAGTGTTGTACTTGCTGCTGGTTCGCTGTTGTCTACCTCAGTTCATAGGGTTTTTCCAATCACCTCTGCTGAACATCTCTTTTGAATAATTTCTGTTTTAAGCAAAAAATAATGTTCTTAAAAACCTATCACTTGATTTGATGTAAATAAGTGATACCAAACTACTATTAAAGACAATTCAGGTGGCAACAGTCACACTTAGACCACAATTTATTTGGAGATTTATTTTGTTAGTCTGCAGCTGGCTAATCCCCCTGTGTTTTTTACAGAACCACCAAAAACCCAGGAAGAAACTGCTGAGCCACCTGCCATTCATGGTGAGTTTCTCATAGCAACTGAAATTATTTTGAAGGGAACTACATGAATTTCAGTGCATGGATATCCGCTATGCAGCACAGCCAAAAGACTAAAACTGTTTCTGCCACAGTTTTGTTTTTAGAACGTACACAATAAACCATCAAAACTTGATGTGACCTAGATTTCACGGGTCACATGAGCAGGTCACATCTATTCTGCAAAGGAGGTACATGTTGTTTATCTGGGATACTGAAGGCTTAAAGGACTTCTACTCTATGTGACTTGGGTTGTGAAGACAAAGAAAAAGGAAGTTTATTTTGTGATCTGAGATGTGATAAATCAAAAGAAGAACTCTTCCACTGCTCGACTTCCTCTATGTTATTTCAGTTGTACGTGTTAGCATGATGTTAACAGTTTTAGGTGGTAATGGACGTTTTGCTTCTATAACCCTGAAGCTTATAAAGATGACTTTATCTGATCACAGTGCACCTTTAGTGCAGTGCTCTAGCATATTTTTTTTTCTTTGTTTTGAAATTGGAATATAAATCCCTTGTTTCTTGTCATAAGCCTGCAGCCTGGGGAGGCTTTCTGCCCTCCCACACTGAACAAAACCTGTTTGTAGAAAACGGTAACAATCTCACCCTGGTGTCGTTTTGCAGATGCCGAAGCAGTGTCAGTTCCAGCAGAGTCTGTGGGATGCCTTCCCACCACTCCTCCGGGCAACCTGCTCATGTTCCCGCCTCAGTCAGCTAATTCCATTCCCATTCAGTTCATCACAATCCCAGACCCATCTGCTTATAAGGTGGTCCAGCTATCCTCCTCCCCGCCTCCGCTTATTAGGCTCCCGCTCCCGAACACGGCTGCTACGCCAACGTACATCTTCGGTGAGTAAATCTGTGAAATAATCCTGCATGTAAGGTCCAATAGTTAAGTTTATGGTGTTCAGTTTTAGTCGTAGCCAAACAACACTGGCTGGCTGTAAATTTTGCTCACATTTTGCTGTGATCCTCTTACACAGAACTGAACCGGAACATTATTGTCAACATCGTGGATCTATTTATAGATCTCTGATTTGTAGCCAAAACACTTCTGACCAGCCAGGATGTGGACAAAAAAAACATATAAAGATATCCTTGAGTGTCTATTGCTGGGATTTTAACAATGGAGCCTCTGGATCAGAGTTTCTGAAAGTTGGGTCAGAGCGCAACAGAGGGCTGCAAATACTAAGGCCTAAAGATAATATTCACATATTTGTTATAATTTTCACAAATGATTAGGCAAATTAGTAGAATGCATGCAAAAAAATTTCAGCTTTTTATCCTTACAGATTGCTGTTTTTTAATTTGGATCACTTGCAATGTAAGAAGAAGTCAGAGCCAAAACAATAAGATCATGTTTCATTTGAATGTTTCATAACAACAAACCCGCACCCTTTTATGGCTTCCCAGCAAAACTTCATACAAGTAGAGCAACATTATTCAATTCACCTGCCAGGCACTGCCCAAGCATTGATACCATTCAAACGTTTTTCACATTTTGTCATGTGACAACAATACATAAAGACCTTATGTAATAGACCAGAACAAAACAGTGCACAGCTGTGAAGTGGAAGAAAATGCATAAATGGAAAACTGTGTCGTACACATATAGCTCTTCGTACTGCTATACCCTTAAATATAAATTCCATCTCAAACATTTACTTTCAGAAGTTGCCTACTCAAAAGCAAGTGTAATTTAATTCCATTATAAATACAGTTCATCCGTAAAAGGCGTTAGACGTTTGCTAGAGGACATTAGAGGGCAAACAGCCTCATGCAGCAGACAGGTCAGGGCTAAAGCTTTGGAGACATTTAAAGCAGCGATATTTCACAGAATGCAGTTCAGTCTGTCATCCCAAAACAGAAAGAGTACTACTACCAAGACACGCTCGAGCCTCTTTTGATAGGCAGCAGAACGTTGATCAGAGAAGTGTCCACTGACCCGAGATCCTCAGAACGTTGACAAAACACATATCCATGCAGCACTCAACAAATCTGAGAAAAAGAGTCCAGCAATGAACTTTGTGGGCTAAATACTGTGTGGCGGAAAGATTGTAATGCACATCAACCAAAACACACCATAAACAACGGTAATGGAAGCATGTTGATGGTAGGACTGATTGGGATAAATCACCGTAGAAAATCACAAAGACCCTATGCAACTAGAGCTGCAAGTGAATTTATTTCAAAGCATATTCATGTACTAAAATGGCCAAATCACAGTCTGTGCTTAAATCTAATCTGGAATCTGTCACATAGCTTAAAAACTGATGTTCACAAACACTAACCTTCTAAATCGATCCCTGGTAAATCTGGAACCGATTACCTAGTAACATGACAGTTCAAAGAGATATTTTCACTAGATAAGGTTTTCATTCATATTATACCAGTTACGATTTTCACACGTCTGACTTAACTGAACAGGAAATATCTGAGAGATTTCACCAGTCATAGAGCATGTTGCTCACTTTGACCACAAGCTACACACATAAGTAGAAACTGTACATGTCAACACAAACTTCTTACAACTGCACCCAAAGTTTAAAGAAAAGATGTAAAAAATGATCACTTTATGGGCTTGATGCAAACATCCCATTTGTCATTCATAATAGATGTGGATGTTTTTAACATACTTTTGTCTTTAGCCGTCTCAAATTCATCAGATGAATGTTAGGCAGCTGTTTGCAGTGAATAACCGCTGTCTTCTCTAATCCTGCTTCCCGTCAGTTCCTAATCCCTCTCCGACCCGCAAACGCCAGGTTCCACCCCTCTCTCCAGGTGAGCATTGCTTTTTATCTTAATCTTGGGATTAATCTTGAGACATTCATGTGCCTTTGTGTAAATATTAATCCGTCTGTGTGATTTTTCTCTTGCGTTTGTAGCGGACGGTGCAGTGGCGCCCTTCCTGATGAGTTCAATCCAGCCAGGTTCCATGTCGGACACAGCCAGCAAAGTCACGACCCCCCCTGCAGCTCCTCTGTCCCCCACAAACGGTAAGCTTGAGTGTGTTTCTCAGACCCTCAGTCCATGCTGGGTACATTTTTTTTTTTACCTTTCTACAACATAAAAACAACACAACTTATTTCATTTCAGAGGTATCCCCATGTAAGGAGTCGCCAAAGTCCCCTGTGGTTGTGGAAATCCCCCGTAAGTCTGCTTCTGCAACTTCCTCTCATTGCTCCCCACAATTATTATGCCTTGTTGAATAAATTGGCATTGGCTTCACTTGTTTTTCCTCTGCAGAGGCTGTGAAGGACTACATCCAGCAGTCAAAAATACACATGAGTCAGGTCTGCCAGGATATGGAGGCAGGCCTGAGGATGAACGCCCATTACGTGAACGTGAGTGTGAGCCAGAGAGAGATCGCTCGCGCTGGGAAAAACACGAACAGATGTCTGGACAAGGAGCTCATCATAACTGGAGACATAGACCGCCAGAAGAACTCCATGGGACAGAGTCAGGTAAGCGTGCTTCTTTTATAGACTAGTAATTTAGAAAAAACAAAACAAAAACAAAAAAACTGTGAATTGTGGCCATGACAAAAGAAATATCATTGAGGAGCTGGACGTTATGGCTTAAAAAAATGAAGTAAGTAAGTGTAGTGGGATCCAGCCTACTGTCACAGATTCGCCTCGTAGCAGATTTTACTGTGGAACATAATTCCAGATGAGTGGAAAATTTGCGTATTTTTTTCATTTACATATTCTAAAGAAAATACATCTTGCAGTGCTGGAATACATAAGTGCAATGCTACTTGAGAAGCCAATGGCTGCTGATTACAAAGCAACCAATCCAGGAGTGCCATTCATTGGCTGTACCCTCAAGAGCGGCGATAAGCAGGAGAAGGTCTTCTGCTAAGACGGTGGGCATTTATGCATATTGGAGTATATTTGATAAAGTATGAGTAACAGTAGTAGACTCTGCAAGTATTAGCAGAAAAATAAATACCTACCTGAAACTTAAAATGATCAGTAAGCCTGCAGGAGAGAGCTTGGAAACCTGAGTGAGCTCTTGCAGCAGGCTGACTCACAAGAAACATGATTTAAGAGATGCAGCAGTAATAAATTCATTGTATCTAAATGGTAGCAAAATGCAATAAATTTCCCAAGCGTGCTGCACCTACGGCAAGGATTAGGTGTGAGCAAATTCAGGAAGTTGCAAAATAAAACCGTAGAGTTGGCACAAGAAAGAGATCGCCCTTATGAGCCAGGAATGGTCAGGCTGAAGTCATACAGTCGACGCTTGGTCACATAGTTGTGGGACATTTGTTTTCGCACACACCCTTCCAGGTCCACAAAGCACACTGAGTCAAACTCCTGGGAAACCTCTTTTTGCAGTGTGTCGTGGTGTTTTTGCGCAGTTTACAGTGGCATTGAAATACATCGACAGGTACAATATGGAAAGAAAAGACTGTTTACAAGCTCACAAGTTTGGAGGAGGAGGAAATAAGGACTGACGAGCTGCAAGATCTCATTTTTACTTTTCCACACCCTCTGGCATTTCCTCTTTAAAACTATCTATCCTGCTCTCGGGCCAAAAATAAAAAAACTGTTCCTGGAAGTTGAGTTCTCTGAATGTTTTTCACATAAACAAACACGACTACCAAATTCTGACCGATCACACAATAACTCTGCATCCAGAGAGGGACGACGAAAAGTTGAGCAACTGGCGCAATTGCAACAATGAGAACCGACCCATGGCACTTTGTTCCTTTGACTAAACGAATGTGTGTTTGTCTTTTTTTCAGATCTTTGACAGCCTGAATGGGAAACGCTACAACGTGCTGTTTGGCAATGCTGGCATGGGGAAAACAACCGTGATCAAGAAGCTGTGTCTCGACTGGTCCATAGACTGCATCCCCCAGTTTGACTTTGTCTTTCTATTAGACGGCAAACAGCTCGCTTTAACGGAGCCCGTCCACAGCCTCCAGACGCTGCTGCTCAGTCAGTCCTCCTTCGCTCCACGCTGCGCGGACCCTGATGGGGTTTACGCTCAGATCCTCGCAGCTCCTAAACGGGTGCTTATCGTTTTCGATGGGTTTGACGAGCTGCGGCACTACGAAGTCCTGCTCCAAACTCAGAAGAAGGAGTTGGTAGCCTCGCTGCAAAAAGACAGCAAAGCCCAGGCCTTCACGGTGAAGCAGCTGTTCTCCAGCATCCTTCAGAGGGTCCTGCTTCCAGGCTGCACGCTCCTCCTCGCCACCCGCCCGAGAGGCACGGCCAGCCAGTTGCTCCGGCGCGCGGACAGCTTTCTGGAGGTCTGCGGCTTCACTCCAGCGAACGTGGAGACGTACGTCTCCCAATACTTCTCCGATCCTGGACTTAGGGAATCTGCTTTGGACTTCTTAAAAAGCAGCAGCTACCTGAACCTCCTCTGCTGGAACCCGGCTCTCTGCCACTTGGTGTGCGCAGCTTTGGAACAGTGCAAAAGCGAGGCTGCCTTACCAAGAACATTAACTGCACTCTGTCACAAGGTGCTCTGCTTGAAAATGGAAAAAGACAGAGGAAGCACAGAGTCACTTCCTGAGGCCAATAAAATGAACACAGTTGAACCCATGGAAAATACAGACATTTCTAGCAATTCTCAGGGGAGGAGAGTACAGAAAAATAATCGCACAAGGCCCAGAGCGGTAGCGTGCGCTGCTTCTGGTAACCAAAGAGCAAGGAGGACGAAGGGACAGAAGAAACTGGATGAGGAGAACGTGTGCGAGGACACCATCAGATCAGAGCTGCTGTCCCAGCTTTGCTCTATAGCCTGGGAGGGGGTGAAATCCAACTCATCTGTTGTTCCCAAAGGACGAACTGTCTCCACCCAACTCAGAGCCTTCAGCTTGAGGACGGGCCTGCTGCTTTCTCAGTCCCTCATGAGAAGGACGCCCTCCAAAGGAGAGGAGACGGAGGGAGGAGGACAAGTTAACAAAGGGATAGAAAAAGTAGAGAAGGAAGAGAACAGAGAAAAGGGAGGAAACCCACAAACGTCTGATGAATGTGAAGATGGGATCCTGTTGTGGGCTAATCCTTTCCTTCAGAGTTACATGGCTGCTGTCCATTTGTCTTTGTCAAGGTAACAAGGAACTCTGGCCATAAAAATAAAAATTTATCGCCCACAGGCTTCTGCTGTTATTTTCATCTCTCATTATTTTCCTTTTACTTTCAGTTCTGTTTCTTCATTTCCCTCACCCAGTTCAATGTTTGTCTCTGCCCAGGACTGTGACAGACCACTCCTTTCTCCAGACCTTGCCTTTCCAGATGGGAGCCAAAGGCCGACGGAAACCACAGAGGGAGGAGATGGAGCTGACGCAGCGGATCGCCGCAGGCCTCCTGTTCCACAACAGGACAGAGCTACAGAGTCTTCATTCATACTCGGAAACGGTCTTCAGGGACATGGTTGCCAGTAAGCAGGCTTTGGTGATGAAACACCTGGAAGGTCTGTGCTTTGGGGATTTGAGTTCAGCTCAGATCCTGGAGGCGTGCAACTACGTCTACGAAGCAAGTTTCACGCACCAAGAGAGCGGGACGGACACCAGTGCCAAAATGCTGACCCATCTGGCATCAAATCTCCCTGAACTCCTAACATTTCGGGGCGTTCCCCTCAACCCGCCAGATGTGTTCACAGTGCAAAACGCTCTCAGGGCGGGCGGGGCTGAGGGCAGGAGCTTCTGTTTGGATCTGGAAGACTCTGGGATACAGATCTGTGGACTTAGGACGTTAGTGGCCCTCAGCAACATCAACACATACAGGTAAAACTAACTTCTTCCCAAAATGATTCAAAATGACCAATTCAAGAAGTGAAATCATTATAATTTGTGTAGTCCCACACTTTTCAAATTGCAGTGTTTTGAAACTCAGTGTCTCTCAGGGGAACTTTTGGAATTAGTTATTTGTAAGCTTCATAAGCAAACGTCTGAAAATCAGCCACTGTCCTCTCCTGCTCTCACATGAGAGAGGTTTGACCTGATAGACCGGCCCACCGGGTCACGTCTGCACGTCTGCAGTTAGCAATAGTCGCCTCACTCTTGCCAACTCAGCAACTTTCTTGCTTTATTTAGCGACATTTCAGAAAAAAAAATTGTTATAGGCCAAAATCAGAATCATCGGGTCAGAATTTTTAAAGATGGGCAATCAGTGACCGGCCAAAAAAACTGCAATCGGTGCACCGCTATATTAGATTTCAATTAAGAGGGATGCAGATAATGTTACATCCAGAATTTAAAAGGAGAATCCAGAGCATCGCTACCACCATGCTAGGCTAAAGAGTCTCACAAAACGGTTGCAGCTTGCTTTTTCTTTGACCCGCTTCACAATATCGTCTCAGCCATTAACTTCTTCAGCTTAGATTTGAAGTTTAGTAGAAACAGAGGCAGATACAGGACTGTGGGAATGGTTATGATGGGATCTGCAGAGCCCACATATACATCATCATTGTTTTTCATAAGTACAAAGTTGTTTTAATGTCTGCTTTGATTCAAGTTTTATTATTCTAGCTTGTCCCGAAAATGTGCACGGTAAATGCAAATGCAGCATAAAATGTTAATGTTCAAAAAATAGTTAGGTTAATGAGGACAGGGGTGATGTTTCATCCAAAACTTTCAGTTCAAAGCACTAGCAGTAACAAGTCAAAGCAAATAGCAAACATAGATCAAATGTATGTTTTAGTTTTATTTACCTCCTGTGGCTGAACTTGAAATTACATTAAATCCAAAGTTCCTACATACCAAGTCGAAATAGTTTAATGAAATGCTAACTACCGTTAGCAATACAAGCTAACGATATACTGTAGCAGGCAAAGTACTGCTTGAAAGTATTAACTGCTTGACGTGATGACAGAATACCACAGCTGTCATAGCATTTAATTTGATTGGTTTTTGAGGTTAGGTTGAGAGAAAATCTTTCCATTTGATAGAAGTCCTGAGAAATATCTTCGAATTTGGACTTTACCAGATTGCTTTGATTCTCTGGCCATTTTTGTATCTCCGTAAAAAAAAAAAAAAAAACATGACAAACGGATGACGTTTAAGGAAAGTTCTGCCACTCT
>NW_006800233.1:0-8683 GCF_000485575.1 Poecilia formosa
ATAAAATCAGTACATGTGCAGTTCCATTGGCCCGTTGCTAAATACAGCTGGCAAGGCTGAAGGTGTTGAGCGGGGGGAGCCCCCGGACTTTTTGAGGCAGAAGATTGGAACTGGCGCTCTGTTCACACAGTTGAATGGTTTCCATGGAAATTAAATGATTTCTGAAACATGAATGAAAGGATCAAAGCAACACTCCAGATATGTTTTTGATGAGGGAATAACATTAAAATAATAATGTGAAGCTCAGAAAAGTGACATAAATATTGAACTTTTCTACAATATTGAAATTTCATGAGCTGTACTTTTACTTCAACTACTTTCTGGTAGAATAGGTGTACTTCCATAGGTGTGGCTTTGTTACCATGCCGCCTAAACACAACATTACCAAGGTGTTGTCCACAATGAAAGGGCCGAAAACTTCACCAGCTGACAGGTGAAAAACTCTATTAACCTAAACAGACTGTTGCTTAAAACAACATGAGGCTGATAATGCCAGCAGTTCTTCTGCTTTAGTCTCCTCCCCCTTCTGCCACATTGCTATTTGATCAACCTGATGTCTCCTGGCTTCAGAGTAGAAAAATGCTAAGGATGGAGGGATCACGAATGACTTTCTGGACACTGGGCAACACAGTTCCAGGGTTAAATTCCTCACGCTTAGCAGGAAGTGTACCTACAGACAGGTCTTTAAGAATACACTCTTCCCCATTAATGGTAATCTTAACCTCTCATTAGTGGGTGGTATTTCTAGAGAGCCGCCAGACTTGGGCAGCACCTCTGCTATTGTAATTGGCATGCGGCGAGCTGAGTGGTGGCCGACTTTATGTGGGTGACAGCTGACAGTAAATCATTCGCTTCACTGGAAACACTGATTTGCCCATTTCTCACTAAATATGGAGCTAAGTTTGGGCCTCGTTAATGATGGCAGGCCAGTCTAATGAGAGCAGGGGCCGTTTTCTTGGCACTGTGTTTCCATGGAGGTATGAACGCTACTGCCTGTGCCTACAGTGTGCTGTCAAAGCAACAACAACAACAACAAAAAAAAAAGAGTAAAAACTCATTACTTTCATGCAGAAAAGACGCTTTGATCACAGTTTGGATTTTTGTTTGACGTGTAGAGCTGCGCGGGGAACAACATCCCGCGTTGGCTGTAGCTAAGCGCCACGACTGAGTGCTAGACGCATGGCCATCATCACAGGGAGCGAGGTCCCTCACGTAGAGGCACCATCTGCTACAAGAAGGGAATTATGTTAATTATTGGCTGCAACATGACAGGACTTTGGAAGACGAGGGAGAGGTTGAGATCAGATGGACGGAGAAATCGAGGAGTGTTCACGGAGAATGACAGAAGCAAAGCAAATCACCTGCCAAGATTAAGCAGGTGATTGTGAGATTCTACTTAATTTTAGACTCCAGAACTGCCAGAATTTTTCTGTTTTACTGCCTGAACATTTTTAGCTCTTTGTAGTTCTTTTAAATTGATCATCTTCAATGTCATAGCATTTTGTTTTTTAAAGCGTGTACACAACACTGATTTAGAGTTCTCACCTTGTACTCACACAAGGTCTGGAACATGGAAGTTTATGTCTATTGAAAATCATCAATCATCAAGAGCTGCAGTAAAGAAGAAGAACAGCTATTTGAATGTGTGCAATCATTTGATCATCTGAAAGTTTTATGGAGATAAAACTTTCAGGTGACAGTTTGCTGCTGTGGAACACAATACTGCTGAAACATGTAACATCTGCGATGCCTGTAGAGAAGCAACTGTTGCTACCCATCAATCTGGGAAGGCTATCCATCATTCTACAGTGACTAAGATATGTCACAAGTGGGAAATCATTCAAGACATGCCCATTTCATGGGTAAGGGTCTGTGAGGTTCTTTCGACTACATTAAAGTAAGAAATTGTTGAAGTGTCATGCCTCTGGTAAGGCACAGACCCACCAGTGTATGGAATTGTTCACTGCATCCAGACTTAGCTTTGTATTTTGCAGAACTGAGGAAGCTATTTTCAATTTTTCCGTTTCCATCAATCTTTTCTAATGCGATACTTCTAAATGTGAATAACAAAAAAACAAAACAAAAAACATTGATGAAATCTATGACACTGTATTAGGACCATTATAGATAGAGAGAAAAAAGATAAAATGTCTACCAAAACACAAAATTTTTATGGTACTCAGAAAACTCTAGAAAAAAAAAAAAACATGGAAATTTGTGAGTTTCAAAAGTCAAAAATGTTCATCTTTTTTGGGGGAAGAGTTGTTAACACTAGACTGGAGGTTTTGGACAATAAAGTACCAGAGAAGAGGCTTGATTGTTACCAAGAAACAAAAAGAGAAAGGAGAAACGAGTACAACTGATTGGCAGGAAAGAGTGTGATGCACAAATTGACTGTAATAAAAGCATGAAAAGGAGGAAGGGTGCTGCTGTCTGCAGATACATGACAAAGACCCAACAAGAGACAAAGCATACAGGTGGGTTTAAATAGACATGGAGTAATCAAGGAACTAGACACAGCTAGGATCAATCAAGGGGGAAGACAGGACAGGACAGCACAGGGACTCACAGGGACACAGATCTAAATAAACACGAAATACATACACTGACAACTCAAACCCTCACACAATAGTAATCTTCCACCAAAATACTGAAGTTTCTGTGCTAAAGGGAATGAACATTTCAATTCTAAATGTTGAGGATTACAAAATCAGGAAATTTTAGATTGCTCTGTAATCGACTGATACATGGAACCCAGCTCTGTAGATTAAAACAACCTTGAACGAAATTGTCTCTTTGAAACACAAAGAACCATTTTTTTCTTATTTTATGGATTTACATGCTCCTTTTTATCAACTTAGTCGACCAGCAAAGGAGAAGAACTACCAGTCCTGACCTTGATGCATTGAATTTATTTCTCTTCCCACTGCTAACATCTTACAGGAGAATTAATTTCATCAAGGTTTTTGGGTTTCTTCATGTTGGTTAACTGACTAATTTGTTGAACAAATAAAACAGATGTTGAACAAATAACAGATGTTTTATTTGTTCAACATTAGCCCATAAAGGCTGATTCTGGAACAAACTGAAAACTCAATATTTTGAAACAATGTTACATTGATCAAGCAAAGATTAGCATCAAGCTACAAGAATTCCCCTTCTAGAAGAGAAAATCTGCAAACATGAAAAAAAGTACATTTAAAATGTTTGTATTTAAATTTACAGTGAAATTTGTTTTTTGACTCGTTATAAATTTCTCGTAATGAATTCAATTCATTTTGTTTATTAAGGCTTACAAGCTAACAAAAACTAAAAGGTTTAACAGAAAATAAGAACATTTCATAAGAGCAGCAAAAAAGGTAAATGTTTTGCCCGGAGGCACGTCCTGGAAACATCTGGAGGCTCTTGAAAAACACCAAATCTAGTCAAATCTCTCAGTCTCTGCTACTTTTTTCCTCCCACTCAACTTTCATTACAATAAGTGAAAATGACCCTCTGTATATAACTCTCATTTTGGAAATTAACGGCCTTCCCCGTAATGTGTAGGCAATACCAATGCCATAAGATTTATGTTTTAAAAATCTGTTTTCCTGGTCTGATACATAATCCACATTTAGAAACTGAATTTGTTCATTAGCTGTACATCATAATCACAGCAACATTCAGAAATGACTGAATTATGTTGCTCCGTGTGGAAATGAATGTATTTAATGAACACTTTTCACCTGAGAGCCACATTTTTATTGGACAACACAAATATGAGGATCTCACAAACAAAGGCACATTTGCAGCAACCTGAAATATTCATGAATACTTCTGCGAGTTACAAAATAAAATAAAAAAAAATAAAAAATCATGACACTCAAACAAATAGTGTGTTCTCTGCTGTGAACACTTTTACTGTACAGTGAGCATAACCATCTGTCATAGCTCTGCTACATAGAACCTGCTGGAGATGATATTCCAGCCACACGTTACTTTACAAAGCTCACATGTTCTCTGCAGAACCAACTCCTGCTCATCACATCCTCTTTCACTACTAAATCATTTCTGCTGCTTCATAATTTTTTTTGTCATAACTTGACACAGATGAGTTTATAGGTATGAGGTGTGTGAGGATATTTTTTCTTTTCTCGGTGCCACTGGTTTCATACATTCCTAAATGGGCCTTAAAGATCCCTTCCCCCCTCCTGCAAGCCTCTGCATGCAGTAAGATACGGGGGACAGAATGCACAGCCCTCATTAAACGCACAGATGTACTCTGCAGTCTGGCTGAGGCTCATGTGAAGCTCCATCGGTCCCACTAAAGCTAAACTAGGTCAGGAAAGTTACAGTAAGTTATTTACTTCAAAGTTCAGTGTGTAGTTTTCACAAGCGACTTGCTGTGGGTGTACTCCGTGTCATACTCTTGGCATTTTTAGTGACAGTGTGTGGGTGTAACCAATCAGGGCAGGGAGAGCAATCACACTGGAAGCATTTGACATGGCACAAGGAAGATGGAAGGTGGGGATAGCACACTTCATCTTGCTCTACCGCTGCATCTCTGCTGCACGTTTATGTCAATTTTGATGTTTGTGGACTTGCTTGTAGCAACTTGCAAGTAAAAAAATATATATATAGCATAAGTCTTTGGAACATCTTTTTCCCCATCAAGGATGAAGAGAATAGTCAAAAGTTTTTAAACACGGATGAGGAACAAGACGGATCTGTGGCAGCATGGAGGACAAACTGAACTGACTTGAGATGTCGTATCACTCCGACTGCCAGACCTTTACAGAACAGCTTAGTTCAAAAGTGAGCAAGTACTGCGATATCATTTCTTAACAACTTAGTGAAGATGATAGAAAGATCTGCAACGACCAAACATTAGATCCTGATGTGCCCCAGCCAGACGACTACATTCTGAGATCCTGTTCATGAACATTCCTAGTCTGGTAAGAACAAATCCTGTGTTTTACACTTTGTTTCATTCACAGGGTCTGGAACCTCGGCTATGGAGAAACGTTGGCTTGCTGGGGGTGTGAACTGTTTTAAAGTTTGAAACTATTTGATCAGATTTTACCCAATCGCTAATGTTTGGTCATGATGTAATACACCATTTTGACTACATTATGAAACTAAGGCATGCGCCTTAAACACCCATCCCGATGTAATGTCTGAAGCATTCTTGTTGCTGTGAATTTAATTTCCTAATATTTGGAAGCCTGGCCAACACGGCCTGAGCGGCTTCATTCACCTCATTCCTCGGCTGACCCTGCCAACGACCCTAGAGAGGCAGACAACAATGTTAAAACAGCTCTGAAACTTTTGAAAGGCCAAGATGAGAACTAAAACTAAATCTTCTAAGACTGAGGCTGAATATTTAGAGTTTGACAAACATTTCAGGACATTGTTGTTTTTTGTACAACACAACATGCAAAAATTAACAGTTANTGACAAACATTTCAGGACATTGTTGTTTTTTGTACAACACAACATGCAAAAATTAACAGTTATAATACAATCTAACCTGAATTCATGAGCTTACTCTGCATGATATTGTATAGTAAATTTAAAATATGGCTAAATACCAACAACACCAGCCACCCTCTGCACACTGTCATCAGCAGCCAGGCAAGCAAATTCAGTGGGAGACTGCTTCTTCCAAAGTGCAGGACCAACAGACCTTAGTCTGTTGGTCCTGCACAAAGGAGTTCCTTAGAACTCCTTTGTCCCTCGTGCAATAAAACTCTTCAACTCCTCACTGGAGGTTGGGAGGAGGGCTAACAGGAGTACAATAGAAACAGAGGAACTATAGAATCAGGCTAAAGGTTAATGTTAAAAAAAAAAAAAAAACGTTTAAGGATTTGACGTATTGGTGCCCTATCTATCTATCTATCTATCTATCTATCTATCTATCTATCTATCTATCTATCTATCTATCTATCTATCTGAATGTTTAATGGCCTGTACTTGTACAGCACTTGACCAATTCCAGAGGACTCCAAAGCACTTCACATTATATTTAGTCATTCATTCTATCAGGAACCACAACCAGCAGACATGGACTGCAGATGAAGTGTCTTTTGCATAAACACAATGAATGAGGTGGATGGAGCAAGAAACAAACCGGCAACACACCGACTGAGGAACAAACTCCGACAATAGTTGCCACCAATGTGTTGAAAAACATTAAGTAACAAATACTTTTCACATGTCTCCTGAGACCAAGATCCAGAAAGAGACGACACACTCCAAGGCTAAGACCGGGAAAAACAGCTGGCAGCCTCCATCCCTGGTCACCAGTCCCAACCTGAAGAAAACCCGCTTGGATCAAAACCATCAATTCCATGTTCATTGTGGTTTATACCTTTTGAGCTTGAATGACTGTCTCCTCAGAGTGTCTTGAAGTTTAGTTCAAGCAGCTAATTGCTGCATGCAATCTTTTTATGTTTAGCCTATTTACGCTTAAACAAATTAGAGAAAGTTGAGGCATAAATAAATAGTTTTGTAAAAGTCTATCAAACCCAGTACTCAGAACATTATGCTTTTTCTATAATAGATGACGCTGCTATTTCTAAAGGTCTCTAACTTAACTCCTGGTCACGAGGCATTAAATATCCAGGTCAGACAGCAGATAGAAAGCATATAAAAGCCATCTCTGAGAACCTCATTTCTTTGAAACTACTAAAACATCCATTTCAAACTGAGATCCCTCTGAAGGTTGAAACATTCTGAGCTAACTTTGAGCACCCCCAATTCTGAAAGCATCGCAAAAAGTCCAACCTTTGCAGCAAAAGCATCCGCATCCTTTCCACTGAGGATAATGACAGAGGGAAGAAGAAGAAGGGCTAACTCCCCAGTGGATCCTCCAGCCTTTGAGTGAGAGAGGAAGAAGGAAGAAGACGGAATGCATGAGGAGAAGGAGGCATGCAGGAGACAAACGAGCAGCGAGAAAGAAGGGAATGAAATTTATGAGAAAGGAAAAACAAATAGCGGGGGTTAAATTGGAGGCTTTGCTGTGAGCCGGGGAGCCGGACAAGATGGATGGAGCAACTGGAGGATAAAGTGGCACTTGGGCAGCTAACGGTGACTCAGCAGTCTCACTTCTACTGCATGGCAGGTGTGGAAAGCAAATTATACAACGGTGAAAAAGAACTTCGACACACCGTAATCTATGGCAGCTGTTGGTAATACGGTAAAAATAACTCTGACCAAACAAACGTTTAATTTACTACTGTGAAGACAGGAACTGGAAATACAACTAGAAATTCACAGTTAACATTATATCACTGAAATTAAGACTTTTATTGTTAGATTTTAAAAGGCTAATAAATAAATAAAAAATGCTGCATTACAAAGGAGTAGCAAAATCTTCTGGCAGAAATATTTGGACATTTTAATACGGTTATATTTTCAGGACTACAAACCACTGACAACTTTAGAGTAGCACGTTATTCCAGCAAGTAAAGTAACAGTCTAAACTATCAATATGGAACCAATGTGAGCGCTTTAATTTACAAAATTTAAAGCACTCACATTTGCTTTAAATGTGAGTGCTCCTTACAGATTTTTAAAAATGTTTTGTCAACTTTGTCATAAATGTTTTTATAAAATGAAACAAAAATAAATGAATGTAAGACAAGAAGGACTTGTAACAAATCTCAAAAACTAATACGATGTTCCGCCATCGAAAAAAAAAAAAAATTCTGGATTTTTATCAGAATGGAAAAATTCCAATGCTTGTTCTTATGCTTTGAGATTTTAACGAACCACACTGAGAACATTATTCATACACAGAGAACTTGGAATGGTGGTGAACCTTCCCCATGAGTGGCCAGCCTTCCACAATTACTCTGAGAGTCAACTGATATCTCACTGAGGGGAGCACAAAAAACCCCACAGGAAACCATTTAAAGCTCTATGGGCCTCTTTTAGCTCAGTTAAGGTAAGAGGTCATGATCAGCAATAATAAGTAGTGACACCTTCCAACGGGAAACTTGGTTGATGAAGCCACAAACTGAGGAACGACAGAAGTTACCAACTGTAGGAAGTCAAAAATAGAAAGTACTCCAGGTTCAGTGCTCTGTGCTCCTCGGCTCTGGAATCAACACCCTGAAAACCTGAAAGTAGTGCAGAAACTGTTGTCTTGCTTAAATCGCGATTACAGCAGCTTTTCCATACAGAAGGTTTATCAAGTCATTTTCATCATATATCCATTTCTTCAAAATTGCGGTTTGGTTCTTGTTTTGTTTCTGTAAGGCAGTTTTTATTTTGATGCATTTCTTATTTTAGGTTCATTTCAATGCCGCATTCAGCAACAGAGTTAGCAATACTAAAACAAAAAAAACTACAAAGCTAAAACCAAGAGAGAAAGTTCTGTTGAATCACTTTCTGAAGGACCAACCATACAGGTGGGTGTCCAATAAAAGAATTGACCTTGTTTGAGGTCAATGTAGTTTGTTGTAACACATTTTGTGTCATTGGCACACAATTTTATGTCATTGGTTAGTGCTTTACCATTTGCTTCTGGTAAACAGCAGGTTGGTGTAGTTCTTTAGCATTAACTAATGCTTATAATTAGTGTTTCAGGGTTAGCGAAACTAACTTTTTTTAGTTAGCGACGCCCACCCCGATTATGTATTTACTTCATTTATACGTTAGTGAGCCTTTGTGAATTAGCTGTCAGCTGAAAGTAAAATTA
>NW_006800233.1:8881-21059 GCF_000485575.1 Poecilia formosa
GTAACAATATAAGAATATTGCTACATATTTTTTTATATGTAGACTATAGAGTCTATATTCTGTAGACTAAATACCAGGGGTGGGCAACTCCAGGCCTCGAGGGCCGGTCTCCTGCAACTTTTAGATGTTTCCCTACTTGAACACACCTGAGTGAAATAATGAGGTCATCAGAAGACTCAGGAGAACTTGACTGAACTTAGGAGGTGATCCGGCTTTTGGATTCAAGCGTGTTGGACCAGGGTGACATCTAAAACCGTTTTCGCTCTGCAAGGAACGGAACAGCACGGAACTGAACGGCACACTTTGGTCCGGTTCCACCCGTACTGCAGCCCTGTTGTGTTTGCATATAACTGAGGGCGCCATCAAAGCTGTACCTGACGTCATTATTTTTTAAACTAAACAATGGTTTCGATGTAGCTGGCCGAAGCCTTTTCCTCAGAGTTGTGGAGGAAAACTTTCTCATTCCTCGTTGACCGATCTAGCTCATTCTGTACTCGTTCATCAGCGAGTAAGCGGAGGAAAAATATATTACCTCATCATGGAACCAGGTAGCAGCAGAATATTGAGAGGAATTAATCGCAAATTAAAAATAATAATAATAATAATATTACAAAGAGCACTCTTTACAAAATACAGTAAGAACAGTTTAGTGAGAGCCAGCTAGAATCGATCAACGGCTAACTGCAAAACAACCAACGGCTGACTCTAAACCAATCAGCCGCTGATTCTAAGCAACCCCGCTTTGTCGGCCTGATTGGAACCACAGCTCTTGTGGTTCCAAGGAGCCGGGTGGCACCGGGTCAGAAGTTCTAATGTAAACACGGTCGGCCCTACTTTGAACCCGTGCCGTTCAGTTCCTTGCAGTGCAACCACAACCACAGGAGTCTGTAAACAATTTTATACTTTATTGTTATGACCTTTCATATTTAAAAGAGTAAATTCTTTGGTCTTAATAAGATGTAGGTCTAGATATAATGAGCAAGTTATATTGAGATGCTGCTCCTGAATTTATTTCCATGTTCTGGCAGATAAAGGCTTCCATACTATTAGGCCTGTCACGATAACAAATTTTTCTGAGCGATTAATTGTCTAAAAAATTATTGCGATAAACTATAATATTGTTTCAATACCTTTTAACATCGATTTAATGGAAATTACTAATAATGCACACTATTTCCTGCCATAGATGGATACACTTTATTTTCAAAAGAACACATAACACTGGAACTGATAACTAAATAAACAAAAAAACCAAAAACAAAAATAAAATGGATCCATTAACAAAAAACGTACTTGAATAAAAAGTAAACAACATAAAGCCAAAGTGGAAATAAATACTGCATTCAACCAAAAGATTGCAGATTATGAAGTCTGTATACTGTATTGCCCTTCAGTAATCACTAGATTTAATTAGAGAAGATGGGCACATCCGACTACCTAATGCAATAGTTCATACTACACGATTTTTTGCCCCCATTTCCCCCTGAAGATAATCTTAAAACGTTGGCCGATCTAAGATTGTCGCTGGTGATTTCTAAATCATCCTGCAGTGTAATTTAGATCATCGTGGCCTCTCCGATCTAAATCGGGGGTTTTCCCCGACTGGGAGCTTTAACGCTGAATGTGACAGGTAGCCAATCAGAAAGCGCGGATTCTCCTCCGTGCTTTCTAAGGGGAAATTACAGAGGGGAATCCCAAACAGCTGACACGGCGCAACCCGAAGTCCAGCGGACATCGGAGATATGTGGAAACAACATTAATATTTATTTCACATTTCGTGCAAAGAATATAGAAATGACAAGGAGAGGAGTTGGAGCCAAATTGCTACCGCAGTTGATAAACCCTTTCAGCTGCTATTCGTTAACGTGACATAAGTAGGTTATAATGACTTTTATTCAGTCAGGACTTTACGCTGACTCTAGCCACATGCATCACAGGTAGATTCTAGTAAAGCATTGATTAATGCCCTATTTTAAAATTAGTTAACTGGACTTGTAGCCATTATTTTGGGCTACAAGTCCAAAATAATGGCTGTGTGGCTCGACACAACACAGAACGATCGAACCCGATCGAGCCGTTATACCTATGATTTCTGTCGGCTAATGTGTGATCTCAGGTTTTGAAAATGGGCCGACAACTCATGTCGTGTGCGCTGGACATTACACTAAGGAAATAGGAAGGGAGGGTCAGTGGAGAGCACCCGAGTTGAGCCTTTTTTCATTCAGTGTCATCAAGAGAAAGAAAAAAAAGGCAGGAAGAGACAATAAAGCCGATAATTAAAATGAGGTCGATAGGTTTAATTTATCGTGCGATTAATTGATTTATCTTTTATCGCGACAGGCCTACATACTACTGAACATTTTGGAAAACTGCTGATGAACTTAGATTTTCATTCAGAATGCTTTCTTAAAGTAAAGTTTCCCAGTCAAACAGTCAGACAAGATCACATCAGATCAAGGACCAGGGTCTCCAGCATGAAGCTCTTTATGGGGTGGCTGACGAGCTCCAATATATTTCACCTGCGGCAGCCAGGTAGAGCTGAAACACAGACCCAGAGCTCTCTCAGGAAGAGAGCCCCTAGAGGTCAGTGACCGTAACACCAGTTGAGTCTATTTGAAGAATTAAGAGAGTTCTGAAGTCATGAAGTAGTCTAGCCCAGTACTAGCAAGGTGTAGCTAATAAAGTGACTGGTGAGTGAGAATATGTGGATATTAGGGATGCTCCGATCAGGTTTTTTGCTGCCGATTCTGATCATCCATGAGCAGGGGCGTGGTATAGGGGGAAAGGTGATGACAATTCTAGGGGCCCTGACCCTGTTGGTCAGGGCCCCTAGACAATTATTTGTTAAATTGTTTTAACAAATAATTAAAACAATTTAATTATTTGTTTTTTGTTCATAGAAATAAAAAAATAAAAAATCGGAGCCCTGTCAATTACAAAATTAATCATATTGTATTTTCAAAGATTGTTTTTAGGAGTAAAAATTTAATGTTCGCACTCCCAGATCAAAAAACACACATCCATATTTGCTATGAACTTTCCCCTTTCTGCATGAAATGGTTCATTCCTGCTTGGAGCGCTTCTGAGTGATGCTGTTAGCAGCAGACAGTAGGAACACACAAATGATTGTGGCAGTTACTGTGCTGCTAAGAAAAGTTATGAAATCAGGTTTTCAAAAAAAAGAGAGAGAGAGGGGGAGAGAGAGAAAGTCAAGAGTGTTAATTTATAACCCAATTTTTCTCCAAGAGAGGTGGGTAGACTGTGTGAGATTATCAACCATTTAGCATAATTAGCTCAGCTACAGACTACTGCTTGCCTCCATTTCACTAGCTTTTACTGAATTAAGGAAAGAAATTACCAACATATTCATATATTTAACTTGTCCATTGTACCTTTTGCCACTTAACAGATGAGTCAGCGGGCAGCAGCAGCTCTAACCCACGTCCATCCTGACCCATCCTCTCCTAAGTGAGCTGCAGTATGTCACTTTTATGTAAATATTTTTTTCACATATTTGTTAAAACTGTCATTATGTTGTGACAGTATGGTATGAGAGGTAATCTGTGAAAAATCTATTTCCTCTGCCTTCTCCCAGTGCTAGAAACAAACAGTCAGTGGCAGGAGAGTTTTAATGCTGTCAATCACAATCTCATGTGGTGCTGCTCATCCTTCCCCCCCACTCCCTTGATTTGTGCTGTGCTGCAGCTAACATAGCACAGAGCTGTGCAGATTCAAACTGTGAATACTCAGTTTAGTTAGCATAGCTACCAATGATGCCACATAAATAGTTTCCTGTAATGATAAGTTGTTTCTCCACCATTAGCACATTTAGCAGTGAGTGAATGAGGTTGATTGACAGTGCTAAGAGCATCCTACTAGTTCTGATTGGTTGTTTTCGTCGGAACGGTGCATTACTTTCACCAGTAATAATAGTCCAGGAAGGAGGTGGAGGAGATTGATTGTTTTCACAGATTATCTGTCTCATAGCAAACTATCACGACATGGTGGCAGCTTTAACAAATATGGAGAAAACATATTGTTTTATTAAAGTTATGTACTGAAGCTTGAATAAAATGCAACTACAGCATTTTTAGAAATCTGAATTGCTTTATGTGTAGTTGCACGTTGCTTTTGACTGTTGCTCATGGTGAGACATTTCAGAATCTAAAACTAATAGAAATAATTTAAGCAACCAACTTGCATACTGGATGTGGACTGTTGGATGTTAAATTCATGAGTAGTAAATATTGTGCTAATTATCAGTATTGAACCAAAGAAAGCAAGGCGGTTGCAAGCCTTTAAAATTGTGACGCTTTTTATGGGTCAAATAGACTGAAAAAATTGTAACAGCAGCTGCGCAGGGAGGCCTAAGCAAATTTTTTGTCAGGGGGCCCACAATTCCTGGCGGCGCCCCTGTCCATGAGGGCCGATCACCGATCACCTGGACTGGCTGTTAATTTTTCACTTTAGGTATAAATGATACTATGTAATCTGGCAATGAATACACCTAACTTATGACATAAAACATGCAAAATTCTTGCAGGTACAATGCAGTAGTTATTCAGTCAAAAGGACAACTGAAAACCTTCAATCAGTAAATAATATTTAACAGTAAAGCTCTGAACAACCTAAATTATACATAAAACAAATAAATCTCATAACACTGCCTGTATCAAATAATGTTAAGTAAAAAGGAAACATTCAATGTCAAATGCAGGATATATCAAAATAAAAAATCCTGAGTTACTGAATCAAAACTTCTTGAGAGCATGGCTAGCTGATAAATGCTGATTCTGAATCATGTTTGTTCTGAGGAGGAGGCCGAGGAGGTCGATTATTTTTCAGACATTACCTGTTTTCTTGTCTTATGTCAGGAGGACGGCGAAAGTTTTAATACATAAGTAAAGTCTATTTTTCTTTAAGTTACATTCTGCAACCCTAAGCAGACGTTCGATGTGAGAGTTCACAGCTGGGTGGAGGTTGAGCTGCTCTCCGTCTGTGAAATATTACTACAGTAGCGCTTAGGGGCGGTCCAACAGCGAGAGCAGAACCAGCGTCTTTTCCACCGCTAGCCCAAAGACTTAAATTATTTTTTCAGTTTATTTGTTTAGCTTTCTGAGTGGGTGTTGGTAATTGTGCGCTGCTTTACCTGCTGTCTCGTTGCTTGGAATGTCTTTTTTTTTCCTGCGTTGAGCCTCGATATAGCCATACTCTGTTTAGTGCTTGTTTCTTAAATGTCATATTAGATGCGTTGTGTTGATACATTTTGACGTGGTACAAGCTATTTCTCCGTCGCAACACAACTTACCCATTCACTCTCAGAGCGTTAAAGTTCCTCACCACTTTGCTTAGGAGTGGGGTGCTGTGGTGGCGTAGGGGCAAAGCACGACCCACGTGTTGAGGCCTTGGTCCTCGTCTGGTGACATTTGCCGCATGTCTTCCCCCTCTCTCATTACCCTCTTTCCTCTCGAACTACTTTCAAATAAGGGCCACTAGAGCCAACAAAACCTTAAACAAAAAAAGAGTTTCTATGAAGTAAAGAGGAGATGAGCTGCACACGTAGGCTAAGTGAGATACTTAGCCTACGTATGCAGGCTAAGTACCTATTATAAATTTATAAATCCATTTATTATGGAAATTCGAAATTTCCATGATAAATTTCCAATTTATCATGGAAATTGTGAAAAAATCGGCCGATTATGATTGGTGGTCAACCTCTAGTGGATATAGCTGTTTATATGTGAATTTGTGTATCTGCTACTGAACATTTATCATAGCTATGAGGTGGTGAAGAATCATGACTTATACACACTGGAATGTGTTTCAATAAGACTGTAAAACTCATTAAAAACATGATTGACCATTTCAAGATATTTTGTTTCTGAAGTAGAGACCCATCACTGAACGTCTTAAAGCAACGTACTGTTATAAATTCTAATGTACTTATTTTGTTCTTAAAAGCCACAATTAAAAACCTGTAATAGTGGAATTTACATAACCAAAAAATAAAAGACCAAAATATCTTTGAAACTTTAATTATGAAAGCCATTGAGTTAAAAATAAAATCTTTCCATCTCTTATCTGTTTCTGTTAGCCTAAATGAATAAAGTTTCTGTGTGGAGCGTTGTGTTCGGGTAAACGAGGGAGTCACTTCAGGTTCACTTTCCATCTCACACAAAAGTGTTTGGAAGCACTTGAAGTAATACCCAGCTCTTTGTTAAATTACAGAGAAGGACAGAGAGCGCTCTCACAGGAGGCTGGTCAACTCAGGATTTAATCAGGTAAAGAATTCCACCTCTGAGGGTCCACACTATTCAGACACATAGTCTGCTGAAAGAAACGTATGAACAACAAACATGGTGTTCAACTCTTACTCTGCTAGCAAAACACTGATATGTAAAACTAGCACCACACTGTGTGCACAATTATCGACTTCATTCACCTTTATTTGCCACACAGACTATAAATCTAGAGAGACCACAATTATATATACACATAAACATACATACACAGACACACACATATATATATATATATATATATATATACATACATATATGTGTGTGTGTGTGCGCGCGTGCATGTGTGTGTGCGCGTGTGTGTGTGTGTGTTTCTTAGTAACACATTACTAATGTAATAGATTATAGTTTCTTGATTGTGCTATAAAGTGCCACCATGTGCCTGGTAAACCATTTAAAAATGACTGCTTACTAAAGCTTGATCTGACTCAACCATGCAACATTTTACATTCTACTTCATGTTTTTCTCTGACCCAAAATAACAGCAAAAAAAACAAAAAAAAAACAAAAAAAACAGATGCTGTGGATGCATTGAGACAAAGTGCAATAAAAAAATAAATTAATAAAATATTCGAAATGTCCAGTTAAAAACCATGCTGGTTTTTGAGAAAGCGTCTTGTCTTCTGTGTTTACTGGCACACACAGATTTCCTTACATTTCCCTGCCTGACTTCAGGCAGCTTAAATGTCTCATTAAAACTGGCAGCAACTTCTTACACCCCTTCAGTTCTTCAGAACGCCTTTCATCCACAGGAGCCCCAAGGTTGTTAATATTGGCTTCCCAGTTGTAGAGCGCCTGCTGGCAGAATGTGGGGGAGGCTTCCTGCAGCGGAGGACACAGACCGAGAGGCTGCCTTCACTCGCCGACCACACACTCACCCAGACGGTCCGATACACAACCCTGGTTGGGGACTTGTGTGTTTGTGGCACACTAATGTGCCCGGTTGTTGCACGTTTGCCTGTGTGTGCGCTCAGGTCAACTGTGTGTGTGTGGGAGCACAGATTGTAGGACCGGGAGTCCAGGTGGAGCTATAACTCTGGAAACTAGGCTCTCAAAAGAACAATAATCGTTTATAAACGCTACATGTGCCTGACTGAGAGAGGGAGGGAGTGTGTGTGTGTGTGTGTGCGTGCATGCGTGCGTGTGTGTGTGTGTGGACCATTCCCGTCCATGGATCTGATTTATGAACTGTACCGTATTGTGTGTGCGTCTGCATTTGGCTTCAACATCATCATTTATCCAGCACCATTTTTTGTGTCTCTGGCATTGGTATTTAAACCATTTTGGCTCTGTGTGCTTGCGTGTGTGCGTGTGTGTGGGTGTGTGCGTGTGTGTCCAGATTATGTAGCATCTGCCTTCCTCCAAAGGCCACTCTGCAGGAGCTGTTCTCTTTGAAATGAAGACAAGCGGTTTGCACTCTCGTGAACTTTATAAAACAATCCCCCTCCCCTCCGCTGTCACACAGTGGGAAAATGTCACATCCTTGAGAAGGTAGCTTTGCAATAAATCATATTTCTTTATCAAAAGACTTAAAAGCAGGTAGATCTGAAGATAGAATAAAGAATTAAACACCTGCTTTTACTGGATGATAATGATAGTAGTGGTGATAAAGTTTATTCAGTGGCACAGCGACTCAAGGACACAATGTGAAAATTAATATCAAGTCAATGTCACCAAAGAAACAATAAAATATGCAGGTGCACTAATTCATTAGTCGGCCGATAATTTGGCTCAAATTTCATTTATTTTGGTAGATTGAACGAATGAAGTAGATGAAACTGATTCATTTTTGTTAACTGAGCTAAATAAAAAATGGTAATTAATGAGGAAGAGCTATATTCAACTGGAACTTTGTGAGTTTATAAACTAACATATTAACTTATAGATATATTATAATTGTTTTTGTGTTTATGAATCTATTTACTACTATTTCAAACTTTTTTTCTTCCCCCACACAAGCAGCTTATGTCAGCTGTCAGCAAATTGTGGCTCTCCACTTTCCTCCTGGGGGCGCTTGAATCTTTTTTTCTTTTTTTTTTTTTTTTTTTTTTTAAACTCCTGCTCTTTCTGAAACTCGTCCTTCAGTAAGCCATCACACCAAGGCTCCTCTATTAACTCTTTAATAATGTTTTTACCGCTCTTTCACAGAGAAGTATCTCCTATAATGAACTCAGATGTGCAGTTCCACCAGGTGTTTGCTAATTGTAGCTCTGAAGCGGAGCTGCGTCTTAAAGGCGGAGTTAGGTCCACCCAGGTGTTTTGCAGAGCAGAATGGTTGCCATGGAGTTTAAAAGATTTCTCAAACATGGATGAAAGACTCAAAGCAACACCTCAGGTGTGTTTTTGATGAGGGACATAACACTATAACAAGTTGTAAAGGTGAACAAAGTCTAATTTACATAATACTGCCTCTTTAATGAAAGGGATAATTTCATTGAAGAGGCATAACTCTTCAATGGTGTATGGGATGAAAGACTATATTAAACAGGCCTTTATCTCATTAAATACGTTCTTTACGACCGTTTAAGATTTATATTGAGGATTCCTGATTTACGGTCTCCTGTACCAACAGAAGTTGATAAACTGCACGAGATAACAGAAACTCCACAGCGTTTCACTGTAGGTAGGGCGGTTTTATTTTTATAGGCTTCAGTTCATTGCCTATAAACAAACTGAAGCACTCCTCCAAGTGCTCCACATTCATACTAGTCAGCCCGAAGCTCTTCTTTCTTTCATTCAATCAGCACTACAAGTTTCTCTTATTTTCTTCTGGGTGAGCTAACAGTTTTATCACCTTGTCTACAACATTATCACAAGAAAACAGGCCTTCATGATTTCTGTGTTTTGCTTGCAGCCTTTTGGCATTTTATTTCTTTTGTATCAGGTCTGCTCTTCACTCTGTCATTGTATGAAGAATGTAAAGAAAAAAAAAAAAAAACAAGACCCAGAGAGTTTTTAGTCAAGCAAATCTTACAATTTAATATGACCCTAAGATAATCTGAAATATTTACAAGGAGTCCTCCTTACATATATTTATGAGAAATAAACAATTTGTTTAAAATGGCTCTATGTTGAAGAAAAAGCACTTCAAAACTATCTGCTGTTCATGTTCCTGTGACCACGATGTTAATAAAAAGGCAGTGGGTTCATTAGGCTGCAGCCAGCCTCCCATTACCTGAATGCAGTACGAAATGCAACCCCAGGTCAATCAGATGTACCCTGTGGATGGCAGCAAATTAGTCAAGGAAACCATTCAGGCTGAACTCAGAGGTCAAGGTACATAACTTTTCTCATTGCATCATCCGTCACATTTTGAATCCTGATGGAAGAAGACCCAGGAAGGTTTCACTGTTGGCGGATAAACAGAGACTGGAATTCATCAAAATGCATGTGGACATGGCCGAAAGTTTCTGGAAAAAGTTCTGTCGGAGAAACAAACTGCGGATTGTGGTCAGTCACGTACAGAGTGCTTGACCTTACGGTGGATTATGACCGTTGCAGGAGGAAGCCTCCAGCAGCAACTTTCTGATTTACAACCTTTAAACAAAATGAAGCAGCATCAGATTTTAACGGTTGTAGGATTTCTCTTTTGTCTTTGGTAAAAGACCACTGCTAGTGCTAGACTTGCACGTTTGTTGTATTTACCCAGAATGCCCTGCACTGTTGCCCACTTCCTGTTTTTGGAACGGGCTCCAGTCTGCTTGACATATGCACTTGAACTGCACCAGTGTTCACTTCAACCGAACCGAGACCGAAGTTTGTAGATGCACCAGAGATCAAATCTTTGGTCCGTGTCAGAGTTAGATTACGCATTCACACCTCCCCAATCAAATCAGACTTTCTGGGTAAACGAACTAGAGTTCAATTAAAGCGGACTGTAGAGGTTTGGTGTGAATGCACCCTTAGTGTCAGTTAATATGTGCCTAGTTTCTACAGTAAGCTCCATATGGTTTAAATGGAGTTAGCTAGCTAGCTTCAGGAGGACGCACATAGTAAAAACAGCCCCAAAATAAACTCAACTTCAAATTAAGTTCTACTTCGCATTGATTTTCCATGAACGATCCACTTTTTCTCTGTATACATTTATATCAATTTAGTCCACCATCATCCCATGTCTCCAAGTCTCATTGTGAGATTTCCTTTACAGATTTCCTTTACTTTCTTAAGGTCTTTCTATTACCAACTAGTCTTCTCAGTCTAAACACCAACATTGCTCATTTTCAAATCTAGGCTTCTGAATATTGGGCCCCATCTTTCTTATTCTTTTTTATTATCTTCAAAAGTGTGTGGAGATTAATCTGCAAAATTTCATAGTTTCTCTGCTGTTATTTTTTCAGTATCTGCAGACATCTAGGTCATCCAGAACATCCTGAAGGAAGCAGAGGGTTCTGTCTCTGGGTAATGAGGGGAGGCACAAGACAGGGACATTATTAGATAGAAGATGAAAGCAGCACTGCTGATTTAGTAAACATCCATATCATAAATAAACACAAAGAGAGATTAGGCTGAATGCGAACATATCAAAACCAACAGCAGCAGGTAATTCACTGCAGTGCAAAGTAGAAAACAAAAGTGGAGCAGGAGTTACTTCCTGAGAGCCTGAAGGCAACAACAAATCACCTCCATCAGAGTGCTTCTAGTCAGGGTGTGTGTGTGTGTGTGTGTGTGTGTGTGTGTGTGTGTGTGTGTGTGTGTGTGTGTGTGTGTGTGTGTGTGTGTGTGTGTGTGTGTGTGTGTGTGTGTGTAAGAAAAAGGAGTGAGTTGCACAGAAAGCAGGTTTACTGAGTTCAGACTTCAAGAACATATTTATCATTCCGCTGCCCAGACCAGAAATTAAAAAGGTTGAGGTGGCAGAATAGAAACGCTCATTAACCAGAGGAACCCCTTCTGCTTCTTAGCCAATTAAAATGGTTCCAGTCAGAGCTGGCCCAGCGTTGTATGGGGCCCAGAGCAGAACTTAATTTGGGGCCCCTCTTCCTGTTTGGAACATCAACCATCACTAATGGTTTTTACAGGACAGAGTTGGAGGAGTCTGGGAGAGGAGGGACGAGTTTGACTGCATGGGTGTAAAAGCCCAAGCAAGCGGACTATACAGGGCTGGTGAATAGTCACTAATGATTTACTACAACAATCAATGAAAATTATTGCTTGCATTTTCTGAAGTTAACTTGCTAACGCATTACATTAAAGATCTGCTGTTGTTGTCTTACAGTCTTACAGACTTCTCTGGTCTTGTGGTTCTGGTTCTGCTCTGCATCCCCAGAACCAAACCGAATTCAGCTTCCATGCACCACGAATCTGGAACAGAGTTCTGAAAAATAAGAAAACTGTCGAAACACTGAATTCCTTTAAATCAAGAATAAAAACACACCAGTTTAGAGCTGCTTAATAAACATTATAAATAAAACATTAATCAACATATTAATGTGATGGCACTTGACAAATGTAATGCTTCAATTGTTGACAGTGTGTTTCTATCACTGTATTTTTTGTGTTTTTATAATGTAATGCACTTTAAAGTGTAATGCACTTTGTTACTGAAATTTGCTATACAAATAAACTTGATAGATTGATTGATTAATACCTTTGATTAAAACATTGCTGAAACTGTCAAATTTCACTTGAGCAGTATTCTCTTTCTCAATAAGGAAATATAAATGTTTTAGATATATGGTCTTACTTAAAATCCAGGCTTTCATTCGAGGCCCCCGATGGCTTAATCTTTGATTGGCTCTGGTTCCAGTTGGCCGGTCTTCAAAACCTGAGGTACCACACACATGACAATTAAAAAAACCTTAGGTATGATATGTTTGGTTGTGTAGTATGTGATGTCGACCCACATGGGAGGAGCAATACAACACACAAACCGTTTTTACTCA
>NW_006800233.1:23072-25644 GCF_000485575.1 Poecilia formosa
ATACTAAGATGATGTCTGTGACGTCCGTCTGAATTTCTGGTGTGCCATGACAGTTATTGTGTCTTCTTTTTTTAAAAAATTACCTCAGTATTTCTGTCAGTTTGCTTTCTGATTGGCTATGCATCACATTCAACAGGCCATGTTGTCATTGGTCCTCGGGACATCATTAACTTACTAAGACTAATACCACACATCCTGCAGTATCATGCCAACACATTCAAACATGTTGAATATCCCACTCCAAAGCGCTCCAAACATCTTTCTGAGTGGACTACATGTCTTGACGCACCTCACGTGGCAGGAATATCTTGCATCTCTTATCTTAAGAACTGTCATAATATTTGGAGCATTCTTAAAATTGTCAGAAGGGGAACCACCATATCCCCAAAGATACCAAACACTGCTTCATGTTTGTCATACAGCCTTTGGTTGAATTGGCGGTTGTGGCAAACAACCAAAAACCAAGGCGCCAGATTTTTTGTTTGACTGTTTCATGACAAGCAATTTTGCCAAAGCTGCTTGATACTCATAGAGCCTCAACCTGTGTGGCAGTTTGGGTTTTACTCCAAAACATGGAGAAGTGGAGACAAATTCTTAATACTTCCTGCTTACAGCTGTTGCATGTAGGAAATTATTTAAAAGTGACTCAAAATAAGAACTTTTATTTATTGAACTTCATTAACTTACTAAGACTAAGACTATTGGTCAATTCAATATTGCTAGCCACAGCCTTTTAATGTTGGTAAATAGAAACTACTATGAGTAGATAGATGGCCTCATGAAGTTGACAGACATTAGCATTCCTTTTGTAAATTTTTTTTTGTAGATATTTGAGAATCTACACATTTATGTCTGAGTCTGTATGTACCTGTGGATTATAGAAAGTCTGTAATAATTTTAAAACTTGTGCACCAAATTCTTGTATATCATATCGCTGCAGGCGCATATTCCATAGCTACTCCACCCTACAAGAGGAACAGCTCAAACAAACCGCAAAAAAAGATCCAAAGGAATGTCAGGTCAAGAGTGCGCAAAATAAATAGATTCTGTCTGGAATTCAGTATTACTGAAGACAAATGAAATCATCTAGAAGCTGTACTGGGCCAGGTTTGGTCACTTCTGCAACTTCTTAATGATGAAACAAAGAAGCAGTTTAGCTTGGCAGCACTTCTGAATGGCCACAGCAATTAAAGCAGTGATGGTGAAATAACTACCTAAACCAGAGGGAATATGTGTGAGCTCTCCAAGGTAGATGTTCAGTTTTTACTCTGATTGGTTGCACTTTCCTACTGGACCTTTGAGAGACCCCTAAATATGGCCTGTTGGCATGCTTGCTTCTTTCTTTCTCTGCTGGAATTCATATTTATATATATGTGTGTGTGTGTGTGTGTGTTTACACTGCTCTCCACTCCAGGGAGCAGCTAGCAATCCAGGCTAAAGATCCCTGGCTTTGAGGATCGATCTGTCCCTTTGCCTCCATCAGTCTGCCTTTAATACTTAATGAGAAAAGCTGTTTGATGAATGTGAGCCACCATGCTCCCAGAGTGATCTATTAGTGCTGCTTTACATTCTTCTATAGGTCTCACACCAAACCACACGCACATACACCTAATCTCTCTCTTTGCATCATATGGGAGTTATGCAAGTCATCATTATTAAAGGCTGTTTGGTTGGATCTTACTCTGTCTCACTACCAGGACAACAGAAATGTCCAGCTGCTAGATCTTCAAGACTCCAGTTTCACTAATTGTGACTTTGCTGGAAAATTTTTCCCACTCAGAAAAGACAAAGACAAACAAAACAAAAAGATAACCTCTCTCTTTTGAATTAGCATGCCAACTTTGCGGTGGAAATTACTGCCTCAGTTAGGTGCACGGTGTTTGGGATCGTTCCCAACTGTCTCACATCTGACTGGTCAGCCGACAGCAAAGGGATGGGGGCCAGGGGGTGCACGTCCATGTCATCCACTTTTCAGAAGATGTCAAGACTGTCACGGCTCATATTATCATAATTGGTAGTTCCCACTCAGAGGAAGGAAGGGACAAAGAGGCTAAGGGCGCAAGAGGAGACAGACAGCCCAGGGAGTTGGGGAGTGTCATACAGGAGAGGACAGGCAGAGGCGGGAAGACAGAAAGCCAAAAGGAGAACAGGAACGAGACTTTTTCATCCACACTGAGAAAGTTTGGAGAAAAAAAGATTCTTAAGATAACACAAAAAGAGTTGGCCTGACATTTAGATTGTCAGTTTTCTAAAAGATTTATAAGGGGACTCGCATTAGAGAGGAGAATCACATCCCACTGCAGAGTGCTCCCAGCCAATACATTCTGCCCAGGGGGGCCAATTCAGGGTTAGACATATTTATATGGCGGCCCCCATTTATTCTGCAGGACTCACTGAGAATTCTGCAGTGACTATGTTTCAGATTTGCTCTTGGAAGATGTCAGGTGGCTTTTGACAGCATATGTAGAAGAAATCAGAGCACTATGAGGATACAGTCTGCAAACATTCTTAAAGGTTTTATGTGTAGCAGCATAAATGGTGCGCTGCCACTTTAAGGCCAATTTCAGCTGCT
>NW_006800233.1:27626-28680 GCF_000485575.1 Poecilia formosa
AACAAAAGAAAATAAAATGTTTTTCAATGTGATAGGGTGAGGTGGTTTTTTTGGTTGTATCAAAATTGGTTTATTTTTGGAAAACTGCAATGGAAACACATTTCTATCATATGAGTAACATCTGGATAAAGGAGAAGATAAGATGTTGTTGGAGGATGATGCCATAGTTTGTTTTTAATGACTTATTCATGTGTGATTTTTGTTGCGTTTCTCATCAATTGGAAACACCTCAAAGGTAAAATTGTTTTTCTTTTCTGTTTGCTTTTTTTCTACATTAGTGGAATATGGACAAAGTTTTCTGCTCATTTGTAAAGGAAGCTCAGGTGGTGAGTGAGCATTGCCAGAGGTCTCATCAGTAATAATGTGGGATGCCAATGTTGTGAGAATGTGCGGATGTTGTGTTGAGTGAAGGCCTGGCACACAGGGAGCCCTCCATGTTCTCCCATACAGAAAAACACATATTAATAAAAGATAAATGTTTTATTGTTTCCTCTTCGTCAAGCTGCTGGTCACCATCAGAAAATGTTATTTTTTTTAATATTTTGTCATACATTCCTTTCTATTTGTTTCAGGTTTAAATATAATTTTCTTTCACTACTTATACATTTTTAAATATGTAAATTTGTAAGAAATAAGTTTCACAAGTGTTCCTTAAACATTTACAGAATCATTATTGATTTTAAAGCATTTTATTGCAACTCATCATAATCCCCAGACTTGGCAAAGCAGAAAATAATATACCTACACTCCTGATCAAAATCTTAAGAATTGCAAGAATCTAAGTAGAGCTTCACAATGTTAAAGGAAAAAATCAGTACAAGAGACAAGAACAAAAGTTCTTGTCTCTTGCACTGATTTTTTTGGAGAGCAGGAAATTTTCTGAAAGCTGCATTTACACTCAAACATGATTTTTTCAGCTGATCAAAAGTTTAAGACCATAGTCTTTAAAAGCCAAAGGCTGTGCAAAAATCTGGATTCCATGTCATTTTCTGTCAAGTCTTTACACTGTCAAGACCTCCTGATGGCAAAAGCAAAAAAGCTCACTGACTTTGAA
>NW_006800233.1:28855-30155 GCF_000485575.1 Poecilia formosa
AGAATTCTGCAGTGACTATGTTTCAGATTTGCTCTTGGAAGATGTCAGGTGGCTTTTGACAGCATATGTAGAAGAAATCAGAGCACTATGAGGATGCAGTCTGGAAACATTCTTAAAGGTTTGTATGTTTGGCACAAACAAACAAAAACTGAATTAACCACTTAACTGCCACCCTCAAAACACTAACAGCTAAGGGCAAAGATTCCCATCACTTGAAGTATTGCTATTTACATTTACATATTTTATTTACAATACAGGATTCCACATGAATCAGAATCTTCATACACGTTTGTGTACATCAGCAGAAATGTCGTTAATTTGGGTTTAAACAAATGTTTTTAGTAGCTCTTTCCTACTTCATCACTCTTTAAAACAAGAATTTGATTCACAATTTTCAATGCATTATGGCTTTTGCAGTCAGTTATGCATTACATACACCACACAAATGTTACTAATCCTAGCCCACTAGTTTTAAAGCAAACGTTATTTTCATGGTCATATGCTAGTAGAATTTTTGCCATTTATGTCAATCTAACAGAGGTGAGGACTTGGGTCACGGGATTTGGAGTCAAATTGAGCCTTGTGTCACAAATGTGATGACTCAATAAAATTCCAAAAGATATAGACTTTCACACTAATGATTCAGGATTTCAGTTAAACTTGAGAAAAGGAAAACTTGCACACAACGATAGAACCGTGCAGGGTGTGCAATCCAGTCTGCTTCGTGTAGCGATCGAGACAACAGTTGCCCTTCTCCAGTCAAGGAACCAGTGAAATTTGCAAACATGAAATATTGAGCTTAAATAAAGAGCTTTTACACATGGACGTTCACACATAGGATAGCAACACCAGAAATTGGACATTGTTTTTTTAACTTTTCTCACTGTTGCGTTCTGTGTGTTGGGTTTGAGTGCCAGAAGTTTTTGCCTGTTTGGTTCATCATTCCTCATTCTTAATTGCCAGCTTGGAGACAGTAGCTGTGTTTCGATTGACCATATAATTGCACAATTTGACAATTCAAAAATAAATTTGCTTCATGGAAACATGGCAATTTTGAAGAAAAAAAAAAGAAAATAACATGTTTTTCAATGTGATAGGGTGAGGTGGTTTTTTTTTGGTTGTATCAAAACTGGTTTACTTTTGCAAAACTGCAATGGAAACACATTTCTATCATATGAGTAACATCTGGATAAAGGAGAAGATAAGATGTTGTTGGAGGATGATGCCATAGTTTGTTTTTAATGACTTATTCATGTGTGATTTTTGTTGCGTTTCTCATCAATTGGAAACACCTCAAAGG
>NW_006800233.1:31479-63453 GCF_000485575.1 Poecilia formosa
TTGGATATCTGGAGATGTTGCAGCGGGCATCCCTCATGACTGAGGGCCCTCGTCTGTGTGGTAATGATTGGGTTTTTCAACAGGACAATGCTGCAGTTCACAATGCCCGCCTGACAAAGGAGTTCTTCCAAGAGAATAACATCACTCTTTTGGACCATCCTGCATGTTCCCCGGATCTAAACCCAATTGAGAAATTGAGAACATTTGGGGGTGGATGGCAAGGGTAGTTTACAAAAATGGACATCAGTTCCAGACAGTGGATGCCCTTCGTGAAGCCATCTTCAACACTTGGAGCAAAGTTCCCACTAGCCTCCTGGAAACACTGGCATCAAGCATGCCTAAACGATTGATTGAAGTCATCAACAAGAATGGTGGAGCTACTCATTACCGAGTCATTTTTTTTGACACTTTGATTTCTGATTTGGGGGGTTTTCGGGTTTTTTTGAGCTATGGTCTTAAACTTTTGATCAGCTGAAAAAATCAAGTTTGAGTGTAAATGCAGTTTTCAATTAATTCCCTGCTCAAAAGTTTTTGTCTCTTACGCTGATTTCTTCTTTTAACATTGTGAAGCTCTACTTAGAACCTTCTTAAGATCCAATAGTGCAAAATACAAATTCTTGCAATTTTTTGACTGGTCTTAAGATTTTGATCAGGAGTGTATCATTGTTACGTCCACAAAGGGCACAACATATTTGAGGACACAAGGCAAGAATGAGGGTTCAAAAAATTATTTATTCTTAAACTCTCTTGAACTTTTCTTTTGGTTCAGCTGCTTTGATTTTCTGTGAAGAAATAAAAGAGCGAGTTAGATACCCTCAATTCCCCATGCCCCCAAAAAGAGAAAAAAAAAAACAAAACCCCAAAAGTATTAAAAGAAAGTTGAAAATCTGTTTTCATAGATTACAAGTAGATCAACAAGAGATGAAATTCAGTTGGTAACATGTGGCTAAAAGAAAACTACAGCAGAGAGGCAGCAACATTTAGCTTTATTTAGACAAAGAGTCAATGCTAATAAAACAGCTAATACATGGTTAGTGTTAGCTTAACATCTAAGTTTGTCTTTTCATTGCTCTCTAATTTAATCATTAAGCCTGGAAAGTCACATGTTCCAACTCTAATGTAAACATTAAAAAGATTAGATGCTGGCTTTAAAATCAAATACTTGGTAATTCAGTCTGCTAAGCTTGTGACAGACTTTTGAATCACAGAGTTGCTATAGTTTACGATAGAAATACTTGTTATGCTATGTGCTAACATTATCACAATCTGCTTACTCAGATGAAATTATCTCCTCTGATTGGTTGTGGTTCTGGCTCAAAGCACAGACTTTGGCCTGCACACATAATCAGAGGTAGAGGATCTAAGTTGCACCATAATCAGATCCAACAAAACAAACTTCATCACAAAATTCACTTGCATGCAGGAATGCAAATGATTTCATTTGTTATTCTATTGGTCTGATTTTACTCTATTTAGATCTTAAAAGGAGGTTGGGACTGTTGCAGTTTTTTACTGTGGAGATAAGTTTTAATTTGCTTAGAGATCCATTTTTTCAAATTTTGTTTCATTTTGCTGATTATTTTTTAAATTTACCGTTTTGTCACTTACTTCAAAAAGCAACATTTTCACAGGATTTTTATTCTGTAATGATTCTAAAACACATGGGAAGTTAAAGACAAAATGTAATAATGCATTGTCTGGTAGTTCATATATATTTTTCATTAGAATGCAATTACTGTTATTTTTAGGATCAAGAAAAACAGACTGTTTCAGAAGGCCTAACTGGCTGTATGTCTAAAACGAACATACTACACATATGCATTGAACTCGGGTCCATCCAGGTTGACTCTGACATGCAGGCGGCCCTGAAGGACCAGAGCGTTGAGCTTCAGTCGCTTCTTGGACTGATTGCTGCCGCTGGTTTTGATCTCCATGCAGGTTCTCTCCTCCTCCTCCTCCTCTCTGATTGCTGCCGCTGGTTTTGATCTCCATGCAGGTTCTCTCCTCCGTCCTCCTCCTCCTCTCCTAGCAGAATGTTATCTGCTGTCACACAGACATGATGGAGGACTCATCAGGCCGGGAGTGCCTGCAGAAACAGAGCGCCAGCATAATCTGTGCATGCCAAAGGTTTTGCTTCAGGCCTTCGGATGGCACCTGTTAAACATTTGTTCCATGTGGCCTACATACGAACTAGAATGAAGGAGTCATAGGGAATTATGTAACAGTGTCTGATTGTTGGTAAAGTAGGTTGAAAAGATTTCTGTGGATGAGAGTTTGCAGTGGTTGTGCAGGAAGGAGAATGCTAGGAAAAAGCAAGGTGCGGAAAACAACTTGGAAGAGTTAAATGAGGAGTAGATACAAATTAAAAAGTATTTTGCACTATAATCAAGAATCTCATTTATTTCTAATCAACCAATATCTAAGACTGATTAAGTAAAAGCAAACACCAAAGAAAAAAAAAAAACAATTAATGAACTAAGCAAACGCATAAATGCAAATTCACACTCTTTGGATTTAAAGCGGGATGACGAACAATAGAAATGTGTGCTTAAACATCCTGGCAAACTGAAAGATGAGTCACAGACAGTAAACCTAATCTGAAACTATAAGCCGACTAAATTTAACTGCTGAATTTATTTTCAAAATACAATATTTTAATTTTTTTGTCAAACTGAATCTTCCTGGTAACAAACCAGGAAATGTGTAAAGGAAACAAAATATTCTGTTAGTGTGTGACACTAACTCTCTTGCGAGCTTCGTTTGATTTCACATGAGTGGATTCTTAAGAGGCCTTAAGCAAAGACAGCAGGAGCCAGAGAGACGAGGGGGAACAGAGACATGTGGGACAGACAGAGGACAAGGAGACACTTCTGTCCCACAGCAGATGGTCACAATGTTCCCAACAGCCACTCACTCAGAGGAGTAATATGTGGAGTTATTGTTCCCACAGCGGCTCACCACCCAGGGCCAAGCCCGGATTTTAGCACAGGCTTACCGGGGCTGCAGCCTGGGGCCCCAGCGCTTTGGGGGGCCCCAAAAGATGCTTTGTATCTTTGTGAATGAATAAGGTCAGATTGCCTTACTTTTATCACTGGCTAAGAGGATTTTGGTGGTGTTGTTGAAAAAAATGTGTGATTTGTTCTGGCAAACGTCCATCTTGAATGCTTGATTATTATTGGTCCTAGTTGGATGCTTCTTACATATTGGGCCAGAGCATCAGGGAGTGATTTCTCATGATGGTGGACAACAGAATGAATGACAGCAGAACGCAGGAATGAAAGAAAAAGAAGAGCGTAACGGAGAGGTGATGAAGAAAATATCCAAGCTAACAGGGTTTTTTTTAAATTCTTATTGGACATGGAACAGAACCATCGTCCCTCTCCGCTTCTCAAGACGTTAGCCTTGCTAACAGCGGCTCTATGGTCTACCAGAACCTGGATCTCTGACTGATCCAGTGCCCAGGGAGCCAGAGGCAGCGGAAGGTCAAACTTCTTCGTCAGGTGGAGTGATGACCACCTGACGAAGTATAGTACTGATCCTGCGCTTTGGGTAAAAACTGTGTGAACTTACTGGGCTGAGCAAGAAGCAGAAAATATAGATGTTAATTTTAAAGCATCGGAACAGCTTTACAAACATCAGAAACGATTCTTATCCAGATAGCGTTTTGAATGCCAGCTCGCAAGTGGTGGGTACATCCAAACACTGTTAGCTGAGTTATCCTCCATCCATCGCGGCTGTTTTGTATTTCAAATGATGCTAAAAATCAGTGAAGCTTTGAAACGGGTTTCCATGAGTGGTAAAAAGCAACAGAACAATTCAAAGAGAAAGAAAACAGCTAAAGTCAGAGAAAAGTAATGCAACTGCTTTGCCCCCTTGTGCTCAATGCAAAATTAAAAAAGCAGAACTTGCTTTAGCCTCCAGCTAGCAGCAGCGGGAGGAAATATCCTAATCATATGGCGAAGGGCCAACTGTACAAATTATCTGTAGTGCGTCCGGCCCTGCCCTGACACACAGCTAAAAGTCAGTCATCACTGAATAAAAGTTTTGACCAGGTATGGCTCTCAGAGGGGAAATAACCTGACTGTCTGAAGTAGGTAAGGAAATAAACCTGATGATTACAGAGAAAGATACAGTTGATACAAATTGAAAGAGGGAGAGAGACAGATAAAGATAGAAATGAAGAAGGATAAATAAATATTGTACATAGAGGATGGATAGAGAAGACTGTCAAATTTTTCTTCCTTAGGAAAGCTCTGTTGAATAGACATATTCAAGATGTTCAAGTATTTCTTTAGTAACTCCTAAGTATATTTTGTTTGTAGTAATGATCTTTACATTCACTAAAGGTGCAATTTTCTGGCTGATCACTGATCTTTAAAAACCTGACTTGCAGAAATTTTTTTGTGTGTTTGTGTGCACAATATAGCAAAAAAGTTGTCAATCATGGAGTGACTGTTGTAAACCTTGCATGTAGAGATGACCTGGGGGTTGGGACTGTCCATCAGACCTCTCTCATGGTGGACAGTGGTTGTTTTTTGTGACCTTGTTGCTAGATAAGGTTTGGACAGGATCAAGTAAGTCATGGCCAAACGCTGACCACCCAAAGGGAATATATAACTGTATAACGATGATTAAGTAGGGCCCACACCCCTTAGCTCAAGCCCAGGGGCCCACACCCTCCTAAATCAGGCCCTGCCCAGGGCATCAGGGGCCGGGGACACTCAGATGTAGTTTATATAAAAACATATTTTGGCTTTACTTTCAACAACTGTTTTTCCATTGACCATATAATAGAGTAATTCTTAATGGAAAACATGGCAATTTTGAAAAGAACTCACTTTTTTCAATAAAAACCTTTGACACTAGGATGAGTACCAACTCATTTCCTTTTTTGGCCGTACCAAGACTGATTTATTTTGCTAAACTGCAATGGGAACATTCAGGAGTCACATGATCGACAACATAATGTTGCCACTAGCGCAAACCACGAAGAAGAAGATGACAGAAAGTGGCAGAAGGACGATGTTTTTTAATGGCTTATCACATGAACAAACATATTCACGAGTAATTTTAAATGCATTTCTTATTTAATGCAGAATAGTGTTTTTTTTTTTCAACGTTAATGGATTATTGAGATCTGTATCAGACAGTTCTAACGTGAGATATTTCAGAATCAGATGTAACTTCTCATTCCTTCTCTGTTTTGACATATCAGGATGTTTCAATTGGGTGATTCTTCTGATTCTGTTTTTAATTACGTGGGGAAAACTCACCATCTCCATTAGGGTTTAGCAACATGTTGCCAGCTGTAGCAAATTAATCTCTGCAGAACTCCTCCAAAGGGATTCTCTGACCTATTTGCTTAGTTAAATCCAGGTGGTGACTTTGTTTCTTTTTTTTTTTTGGCTCAGCAGCATAAATGTGTTTCTGTCACAGTTTTATATTTGGTCCACTTCTGCACAAGAAAACAAGAGCCTTCAATGTTTTCTGGCTGGAATCTAACGGAGCGAATGTATTGATTACAAACTGTTAATTTCAAAACTAAAAGTAAGTAAGTATTAAATGAATAAAATATACTTCAAATTAAAAGAACAGCCCGTAAATAATTAGGGATCACCGTTAGAAAGCCAACATGATCAGAACAAACATCTGGAATGATATACTTCAGTCACTTGGGATGTAAAGGGTTAGAAACGTCACTATAACATTGTGTGTCTCAAAAATATGCATCAGTATAGAGTTGTAAAAAAATATATATCTATCTCCCGACAGATGTGTTCTAGTTTTTCTGGGTTTTTTTTGTTTTGTTTTTTTTATCACAGTTTTGTGCA
Source organism: Poecilia formosa (assembly GCF_000485575.1). Lineage (NCBI taxonomy): Eukaryota > Metazoa > Chordata > Actinopteri > Cyprinodontiformes > Poeciliidae > Poecilia > Poecilia formosa. Next base: position 37,311 of record NW_006800233.1, read on the forward strand.
GAAACATTCAAATTAACTGGTTTTACCATTTTTGGATGGAACAAGAGTCATTCGGATAACTAGGATTAGTATTTTGCATCAGTATGGAACTTCAATCTTCTCAGCAAGTTTATCTTACAGTTTGCTCATTGGAAGATTCTCAAGCACATTTATCACAAAGAATCTCAATTCAAACTTTGACTTGGCCACTCCATAAAGTTCTTTTTACATTTTGAGGCCTTGAGAAATGGATTTGCTCAAGTCAGTTTTAGGCTTGGAGTCAAACACTGAATACTTTTGTTTTTTTGGATTTTTATCAGAAGTTTTTAGGACAATTTCTCCAAACTTCTTGATGAATACTCCAAAGTGTTTTGGACGGTAGCCACTATTCGTTCTGTCCTGTGTTCTAAATGGCGCTTGAAGAAAGTTAAACGTTCAGACTCGCTGGAGAGGACAATCCATGACCAATGGACTTCCACAGTGGATGGTTCGATCCAGTTATGCTTTCACATCACTGGCAGCGGCTTGGGGAGCAGTCGCGCTGCAAACTGAAGCCGTTGCCAATCGGTGCCGCACGGTGTTTTCAGTCTGATTGTGCTTTTCTCCGAATCCCATCGATTTTGGCACGATTTCGAACACAATTGGATGAAATTAATCCATTAACAGTAAGTTGCTTCATTTCTGTGAAGAATCAGATCACTTTGACAAAAAAAAAAAAAAAAAATCCATCTAACTATGGTTAGTTTCAAAACTGTCTTTAAAATATTTACATTAGCTAATAAATGACAGTTAAAGTGGATACTTTTCATGAGTTTTAGGTGGATCAGTTGGAAAGATCATCATTTTTATAAACGAATGCTGTTGAATTATTTGAGAAGGATGAAATTTGGCTGCTCCAGCCTGCCTCAGTCCTCTTCATGACCTGCTTCAATCAGTTCTCAAGTACAGCAATACAAGTAATTACCTCTGAAAGATGAATCTCACTAAACAGCAATGAATACCGATGAACAGACTCAGTGGCCTCATCTTTTTGGAAAGGGACATTTCTTCCACATAAATAAGCTCTGATAACAACATAAAATAGCAAAACTAATGGAAAATAATGAGTTGAAACCAGAAGTTCGCATACACTAAAGTTCTGGTCTCAGACAGAAGTTGCTGTCTGAAGTTAAATCAGACCAGCAAAGGTTGGTTGGAATTACCAACACAATTTCTCTTTGTATTGTTGTCTTTAAGTTGTTGGGTCAACCTGAGTTTCCTTCCACAAGCTTCTCACAAGAGCTGCATTTCCATTAACAGTAGAGTTGCTCAAATTGCAACACAACATTTTCAAAAACTTACATTATTCAAGAAAATGTTTTTTGGGCTAGGATGAGGTGGTTTTTCCAGCCGTATGCAAACAGATGTATTTCACAAAACTGCAATGGAAACTCTTTCACCTGACATGAGTCGCATGATCAACAGCAGGATGTTACTGCTCACAGAAGCAGTGAATAAGATGACAGGTTTGATTTTGTTTCTTTTTAACGAGCAGCTGACTACCACAGCATCACGGCCCCTAAAATGTTGTGTGTTATTCTGTTGCGTTGAATCCATAGCTAATGTGTAAAATCACCAACTAAGGTGCCAAGTATGTAGCCGCTCCCAAATAGGCATGGCTTGTTGATTAACTCAAACATGTCAGCCTATCAGAAGCTTTCTAAACCATGACATCATCATCTGGGTTATGATTTTAAATAAATAAATCCCTCACATGTTCTTCCTCTCATGACATTCGACATTTAGCAAACAGAAATAACTTTAGTAATTCGAACTGACCTAGAAAATGAGAAGTTTGGTCTGATTTAACTTCAGTGAGGAAAAAATGTGTTTGCCTTTTTATCGGGTGTATGAAAACTTATTGTTTCCACTGTATACATCTAAAGTGAGTTTGATTGTATTCCACAGAAAATTGATTTAGTTTATTAAAGAGAAAAGAATGCATTAATGAATTAATTAATGAAACTCCAGCGTCACCAAGGCTCACTGCCAAAAGTAACATTATTGATATTTAGCAGCAGCGATACATCTGGAGCCTGTAATAAAAAAAAGACAAATAAGTGGATGAGATTGGTAAAAGATATAGATTGTCAAAAGTTTATATGATGTTTTTCAGGTTAGCAACTGGACAGGATGAAGTGAGCCCAGAAAATTAAACACAGTCTCACTCAGGAGGAAAATGAATGTTTTTTTCCTGAGCCAAAAGCTGAATAAAACCAGATAAAGACTCTAAAGTTTAGAGTCTAAACTGTCTAATTAGAGATGGTTAATGATGCAAAAAAAAAGGTTTGAAGGCAGAAGGCTGGTCAAAGCCAAGGGGCTTTTCTGGAACACGCTAATTATATTTTCTGTTATTATGACAGGTTGTCACGCTTGAATTGTTTATAAATGCTTGTATTTAAAGAGCTGAAATCTCTGTACTGATTTGTTTGTTTTTGTCAAACATCATGAGCAACAAATTATTTAAATGACACTAAATTAAAACAATGACATTTTATAAAATTTCAGTGATTGTTTGTCCTTTTCTTTTTTTAAATGAATGCAAGATAAACATTCTGATTTTCCTTTAATTTCATAAAAATAAAAACATTTTTAGGAACGTAACACATTGTAACCAAGGTGCCCTTCCCAAATCACGGCTATTATGGTAATGTCAGGTTAGAAGCTGAGGATGTGCTTTTGTTTGATTGTGAAAATATCAACCCCCTAATTTGTGACACTGCTCATCAATCAACACACTGATGGCAGGTCAACAGTCACGAAGTTAGTCGTGTGTTTTTTTGTTTTTTTGAGCTTCTTCCTTCTTAAAGAAAATTTTAAAAAACATGTTTTTGTGTAAAATCATTCCCACAGCAGGTGTTCTTTGGCCCACTTGTGTCCAAATTGCTCAGACAAAGGGATGTACTTCACTCTGAACGACCAGAACATCTACAACCACTTGCCTTTTTTGCTTGTATGCAAATAAGAACGAATGAGAGGCACGTCTGAAACGTCCTGGAACACCCAGTCTATCACTAGACCACACAGACGCAGTTTTATACCTCCGCTGTTCTGCTGATTGATGGAGCACAAGCTGCGTCTCTGAATAATTCAATCCCTTGTTGTTGGTGGAAAACTGGATTTACCGAGCGTGCTGGACGTACTCTGTGACTTCAAGATGAAGGGAAACATCCGGCGTGACGTTCAAGTCTCCCAGGTTTTCTACCGCCTCAGCAGAGTTTTTCTCCTTTCGGTATGGTTCGAAACGCCGTTGTTTGGTAATAAAATATACTGTGCTGACTTGCACAAAAAGGAAGGCTTAGTTTTGAAAGAGATTATGTACTCTGACTATAATGAAGACTAATGAATCTGTCAGCTCAGAAACACATCATGGCGTAGTTCTGCTTTCCAATTGGCCCAGACTTCTTTCCACTGGAAGGCGAAGCCTCATCAGTCTTACTCTTTTACAGCTTGAAGCTACTTCATGATAATTAATGGACGGAGGCTTGACCAATGTCTGTCTGTTAATTGTAATGTGCCATTATAATTCTTCACAGTAAAAAAAACGTCATTAAGCATGGAGAGCTGGGCCTGGACGCTGTCAGAGTCGCTCAACGTCTGGTTCAGTTCGTTTGCTGTTGGGGCCGGGGTTCTCCTCTTCAGGCTGAGATCGTAGATCAGGAAATGACACGCTGGTTGTCCTTCCTCACATAATGGAGAGTGTTAAATTAAAATTGATCAGTTTAAGCAAAGAACTAGAATTTTAGAGAAACGTCAACTCCATTCGTTACTGTTGATGAAAGATGTTGAAGTAGTGGGCTGGGGTTCGAAAACCCATCATAGATTTCAAAAGACGATGTTTAAGTTTACTTTTCTCAGATTTACTTTAAAGCTGTAATATGTAACTTTTATATACATATATAAGTCACATATTGCAGCTTTATATATTGTTTTACATCATCACCTTCCTGGAGTAGTCTTTTTTTTTTTTTTTTTGCCAAAAGCGATTTTGTCGGTTCATGAAGTTAGTTATTGGTGAAAATTTTCTGATTAATCTGATTGGCCCAGATTTTAAGCTGAAATTAAGTGACAGTCAGCATGGAAATTTGCCTAATGAAAGAAGAAGAAAAAGGAGGAATGTGATGTAGTTTTGAAAAAGAACAAAATGAGAATGAAGAATAAAAAGACAATTAGGTAAGAAATGGGAATGTGTGATGATTTTTTTTTCGCCTTTACTTTAAAAAAACAAACAAACAAAAAAACAAAAGATTTGATCCATGTTATATACAGTTTAAACAACAAAAATCTCTGATAATGGCCAAATTTATATGTAAACTTCTGAATTTGAAAAACATTACAAAAAAGTGTCCTGGCTAAGTTATCTAGCATTTAGCAAATACAAATAATTTTGATAATACTACCTGACCTATAACAAAAGGTTTTTGGTCTGAATAACTTCACATGGTTAGAAAAAAAAATGTATTGGTGTATTTGCATATCTGATTTCAACTGTATCGTATTTTGTTACTTATTGTTTCTACAAAACTCCTGAAGGAGAATTCAGAAGTCAAGCATTACTGAAAGCTCTGGTAAATGGGTTTGTGTAATTAACAATATAAAGATTCCCAAGCAGCAAATGCCATTTAATAAGTACAGTACAATAATGTAAAATGAGCATTATGAATAACCTTCCGTCTCTACCGTCTGTCCCATTTATTCTAAACATGCCAGTTGCCTCCAAGATTCTGAAGATAAATCAGAGCGCGGAGCTGTGCTGTCACTGCAGCTTCTGTGCTGTCCAACTGCTGCCCATTGCTCAATTGGATTTAAAATGAAAAGCCTATTTGTTCTATTTACTTACTGTCCAGAGTTATTCTGTCTAATAGAGAGAACAGATAATAAGAACATCAATCTTTTGAGGAACATTGCTGGGGAGCACTGAAGTCTTTCTTATTAAATTAGTGAGAGCTCCATACAAGTTGTACATTTCATTAAATGTCACGGCTGACTCTTAAGGCAAAGTTCCGTCGTTCTGGGTCGTCTCCTGGTTCGGCGTACTGTAAAGGTGGATTCACACAAACTGATTTGAGATGATGTTTTATTGTGAAAGGCTTTTCCACATGGAAACCATGAGGTGAGATTTCAAAACATCCGACAGGAACGTAAAGGGTGTTCAGAAATGGATCATAAACAGCAATAACTTAGTGACAAAATAACTTCAGATCGATAAAGTCAATGATTTGGAGCAGCCATCACAAAGCATTGACCTCTGACCTCAGGCTCACATAAAAATGATCAAAGATTGTGCTAAAACGTTTATAAAGTGTGTGTAAATATCTAGCTATAACAACATTAATGATTAAACTCATAAAATACTGACAAATAAATATATAACATTTATCACAAAAGTTGGAGTAAAATATATAAACTATAAACTGAGGTAGAAAATATTACATGACCCATTTTTTTATTTATTTTTCTTTGTTCTAACTAAACATTAGAAATGTTACGAGAAGCAACAGAGCACTGCTTATTGTATACAGTTAGAGACTTTATAGTTAGCTGAGCATTGCTAATGTTCCTCTTTATAGCTGATTTTTCTTCATTCTTTCTCTCTGAAATATAAATACTTGATGCAAAACAAAGTTCTGCAAGATTTCTTTGAAGGTTTTTATTTTTTGTGTACATGCGTATGTCTCAGTCGGGATCAGTATAATCTGAAATTCTGTTTTGAGATGTTTCATTCTGTAGATCGAAGGTCTAATCTCTCATCTGGTTTCTTTCATCTTTCAGACTTTTTTCTTTTTTATAGTTCTGCTCTTTCCACCTCCCTGCCCACTGGCTTCAGTTTACCTTCATAAAAGATGAATGGCTCTTCATGAAAGGCCCTGAATAAAAACCTGCTAATACTTTTCACGTTTGACTTGTATCGTTTAACCCTCATACATGATTCATAAATGGCGTGGCCAATGCTCAATGGAGTGAGCGAAGTGTGGAATGATCTTCGGTGCACCAACTCCACAGTGACTTGGAGAAGACGTTGTAGTTGTGGAACCTGACGGACAGACATGTAGCATTACCAGAAAAAAATTTATATATGGGAATCCTTTTTAAAATGAGTCAGACTGAAGCAAATTTCATGACATGAGATTCCTAAAAGATATGAGATGGATGGAAAAATGCAGCCATGTTCTAAATAAGATGGATGTCTTTTTCCTGTGAATTGAACATCTTGTTCCTCTCAGCGTAGTGTCTAAATATGTAGCAAGGTGGTTTGATGGCGTTGATACAAGGAAAGTCTGGCTGTCTAAACTCAAACTTTGCCAGAGAGAATTCACAGAAAACTTAAGATTTAACACTATTAACAAAATAGCTTCAACCTGCACTTTTTCAATCTATATAATGAATTATTTTTATTTTACTTTATTTTGAATTTCTTTGATTTGCTGTTGGAGTGTTAATTGACTAACAAGTATTATTATCATGAGTGTTTTAGACTGAATAAACCATAAGCTAACCTGACAACCGGTTGAGGGCTTGAACCAGCAACCCTCCGGTTGAACTCCCACCACCGTCACCATGACTCCTCTTGTAAACCAGATGCTCTTGATGCTCAGAATGCGTTTGGTGTGAAAACACCATTATACTTTTGTTCTGCCCCTGTGTGAAATCAAATAACTTATTTCCAGAGATAAAAAAATGACATGAGAACTGAATGAGGTTTTGTCATTTTTCTTAAACCCTTCATGTGATGCTGGATTGCACAGTCGGTAGCAATGATCCCTTGCAGCAGGACGGTCTTGGGATTGAATCCTGGTCAGGGTCTTTCTGTGTAAAGACTGCATGTTCTGTGCATGACTGTTAGATTGATTGGTCTCCCTAGATTGAACTTAGCTATGAGTGTGCGTGTGTTTGTGTGTCTTTGTGTGATGGACTGGTGGTCTGTCCAGGGCGGGCCCCGCCTCTCACCCAGTGACAGCGTGAGACAGGCTCCAGCTCGCCCACGACCCTGCAAGACTGAACAGGCGTAGACATTGGATGGACATGTGATGTTTCAGAACTGTCACATTGCGTCACGTTTCTGACAGAAATCAGTGACAGAGGGGCATTAGTTGGAGATATTTGTATATAAAAAAAAGTCATCTTATTTCTGGCAGACTTAATTCTGCATCTTGGTCCTGAAATAGTTCATGAGACGCTGATAGAGGATGCAGAGAGTCTGTCTCAATCAATGAAAATCTTTAACTTAGACAGTTGTTTGCATGTTTGTATTTTTGTATATTTTAGCTTTAACTTTCATGTTTTATTTCTGTTACTAGTTACTAGGCAGCTTAGAAGGCTCATCCTGCCTGGAGAGGCAAAGATCACTGGAGGAGAGCTCTACTTCTTTACATAGACGTAGAGACACTCACAAGAATTCAGGTCAGAACAAACATATGGAGGTAACCAAAGGGAGAAGGAACAGATGGAACAAACTACAGTTTTCTTAAGTTTTTCTTTTTTTTTTTTGAATATTTCTTGTCTTCAACATGAAGCCCTAGGTGTAAATTCAACCTGTAAGACTCTTCGCCATAAAACAGCATCACCTATCACCATGCCTTTCCCCCAGCCAACCAGGACACGCCACCGCTCCACCGTGATCCAATCACCCTACAAGAGCTCCTTTAAAAGGCGAAGCAACCACAGATCCACCCAATTCAGCTGTACTTCAACCCACCTCCTCCCGTCTCCACCATCGGCCTCCTGGACGCCTCCAGGTACCATCAAGACTCCTCTCTCAAAGCTCCACTCCACCACCAGTGACTGGACCCGGGGGAAGACCTACCTGAGCTTCATTCGAGCTGATCATCCAAGCTCGTGGCAATTCTCAGCACGCACGTCTGCTGCCAGTGTCTGAGCGCCAAATTCTCGGTCCAATAAAATTGTCTAACTGCTGTTTCTTTCTCTGTGTGAGTCTCTACAGATTAAAATAAAGATTGTATTGTTGAGGTAACGTCTTGTCTTTTCTAGTAGTCACTTGACCAACATTAAATGATGAAGGGACCCAAGAGACTTCATTTAATTCAGTGTATTTGATCAGAACAGTTCACTCCTAAAGTCTACCCCAACATCTTTAACTCTTTATGACCGAAGTTTCAAATGTCCACCTGGATATGTTTGCTTATTTTAATCGTACAAAGTTCTTTAAATGTCCTGTGAGTAACTATATTTGACAAATTTATCCATAACAACGGGAACTTTCGATATCTAGCAAGTTAGTTTAGCAATTTTATCATATATTAAAAGAGTGGACCTCAGATTAATTTCACTCCCTGCTGCAGCAGGGAGTGAAATTACTGTAATAACTGTTACTGTATTAACTGTAATAACTGTAATAACTGTTACTGTAGTAACCCAATATTACTGTAATAACCCGATATTGGCTGGAAAGCGCAACGTCTCCCCTTCCAGATTGCGGCACTCTATGCGCTATCTGGATTTTTTTTCAGATACCGCAAAATGCAGCGGAATTGCATTACTGCATATATGGCTGGATTGTCACCGATACTTTTGGTCTGGAAGGGTTAAGAAACTCTTCAACTTCCTTGGTGGTCAGTTGCTTCAGACTGACCACAGCTTAGAAAGTTCAGCTTTCTATGCTTTTACACACACAGTTTTAAAGGTGTGTCTTTTGCCACTTGGCTAAACATCTTAACAAAGCTACTCACCAGGCCGTGCATTTGTGAGACTCAAGAGGAAATCCATCTTATTGTTTTGGTTTCTCCATTTATTATGTGGGGTGAAATTAAATTTTAAATATTTCCACAGTTCATTAACTCCTGTCTGATCTCAGAGGAAAATGAGAAATCAATGTTCATCTTGAGTCGTAATGGTTGTCGGAGCTTCATAATCACAATTCTAATCACCTCGTGTTGTTAAATTAATGGAGCTTGCAGAATTATATGTGCGCACTCGATATTTATGTGCACTTGTATTTGTTCATGTTCCAGTTATTCCAAAATCACCTAAATTATACAAATGTAGCGGAGGAATGGCACTGGTCGTTAATGTGCATTTATGCCTATATGTCAAATCAATACGTAGAGGCGGTAATTTCCTGGGTTTCTGTCAAAAGGTTAATGACTCCATGTGTCATTAAGCCACAATGAGGTTTTTCTGCAACAAGCCTTGACTGTTATGCTTGGCCTTTCCATGTTGGGCTGTGTGCTGAGTGCTAAATTTGAGCTGTGTGCTGAGTGCTAAATTTGATCTGTGTGGAATACAGATTGTTAATTTTTGGTCTTTTCTGTTGTTTGGCGTCAATTAGCATATTTAGTTACACATTATTAAAAGGGATGTGAATAGGACATGACAAACATGTAACGCTGGTCACTAACATGAAGGAGTCTTCATGAATGTTCATGACTGCTGTCATGAAGTGTTATTCGGTAAATAATGACATTTTATTGCAACTTTGCTGCAAAACTTATGTAATTAATGCAAAGTTTACATTTTTTATGGACTTTTAATGTTGGTTTGAATGCAATTTTTCTTGAAGTAAAGTGTTAATGCACCGTAACTGCCAACAACACTTTGATGTCCAAACAATGTCAAAGACATAGGAGCATCAGATCAGTTGAAACCAGTGGTGTAAATTAGCACCCGTCACTGAGGCGGGTTGACAATTTGAACAGAAAAAAAAACAACAAAGCTGCATTCAGTTTGAATTTCTGTCCAGGGTAGGACTGACCCTCTGGACTACAGACTGATGCATATACTGTCCATATCTGGCGGCCCTACACTGTCATGATTTAACAAAAAAAGTATATTAAATATAATTTTTGTCGACTGCAACGGTCCATTGGTTGATTTTATTATTATCGTCGAAGGAGGATGATTATGAGAGAGACCAGGGACAGATTGAGGAAGAGTTCAGATTAACTGCTGCTGCCCATAAAAAAGGAGTGAAAATGTTCATAAAGAAAAGGTTTTATGCAGACCGGAGGGCAGGTGTGTGTGTGAGAGTCTGGGAGGGGGAAATCAACACTAAGCTCCAGGTAGCCAGAAAAACTCTGGAATAAAACAGATGTTGTTGATGACGGTTAGCACCATAGCTGAATTATGAACTTATCTCATAACTGTTTACATCCGTCACCGCAATGATTTGTAATAACATTGCATGAACAAGCTTATTCTCATGTGATTTTAACATAATTTCTTCTTTGATGAAAACAATGCAATTAAGAAATTGCTCAACTTTCTTTGACATTAGCGGAATTTGTAATAGAAACACAGTTACTGTTGGGCTTTAACCAATTAGTCAATCTCATTCCACACCCTTCTCACAGAGACCAAATGCTCTCATCACAGGTAGTTTTTGAAGTTTTACCTTTCAGAAAATGCGACCCGACTCTCCACAAAGCTAATATAAAAACGGTTTGCAGAGTAATGTGTTTCATAAGGCTGCATCTCAGGTGTTCTTTTGAAAAATCACCCTTATTCTGCCTTTCTCTCCCTTGGTAAAGTGTGACACACTACTCTCTTTGTGCGCACATCAAAAGCAGAGGGATTGTGTTATCTGTTTGGGGCATGGGGTGAAATAAGATTTGGCCTTGGTTTGTCCTGTGTCTGGGTTCTCCTTTCTGAGTCACAGCTCGGTGTTTAACCAGGCTCGGGGGGGGTCAGTGCTTCCAACCTCTGAGGTGATCAACACGGCTTCCTCGGTCCCCTGGAGAGGTGACGATGCTGCTGTGCTGGCTTTGTGCCTGAACGGTGCTGCTGCAGGTCGAGTTGTTTTTTGCTGCAGCATTTGGTGTCTGAAAATGAGCCGCCACACTGTGGCTACAAAGAAAAAAATTATACAGATGACAAAGATAAGGAGTGTATGCTTGACAGATTACATTGTACCCGCTGGATATTTGTCTAAATACCAAAAGTCCTTTTATAGTTTTAATTGATCTGCTATCAGAGTCATCACTGTCACACTTTTCCATTACAAATGTGTACAAATCTTTGTCAGTATTCTGCTAATGTAGGACTAAACCCCTCACAATTTTCCAATTGTGGTGTTTCCAATTAAATAAGAAATGAAAATAAAATAACACTTGAATAAGTTTGTGTCATTAAAAATCATGGCAGCAACAGATGTACACTGGTACAGGAGATGTATTCATAATTCAGCCTTATCATCTATCAGCCAAGAAGAGGAGATGCTTGCGTCTTATTCATATAGAGGACCAAAACTGACATAATGAGAAATAAAAGCATAAATATATATTTAGTTTTTCCTTGTCCTTACACGTGAGTTTCCATCAAGTAATGTATTTTCTTTTTCATTTCCCCTAAACATGAGTTTTTGTCAAGAAAAGTACATATTTTGTTTTGTCTTTTCCTTATACAAGCCCTTGTTCTTTTGTCATTGCCTTCTCTCCTGTTTTTACTTTTCCTTGTACAGCTTTATGTTAATGAGGAGAGCTGCCTTCTATGTCCAGCTCCTCTACTATTGGCCAATAGAGCTTTTGAACCAACGTCACTGCGTCAGACGTTGTGGGGCGTTTATGTGTCGCCCAGTCGCTCGGTGCCATCTTTACAGGCCACAGTCCAAAACAAACTTTATCCTGGTGGTTTTATTGTGTTACTGATTGCACTGAAGTTAGAAACACCACTGGATATCAGACTTTTAAGTACATATTTCGGCTTTGAAAAATATGTTTTTATTGGTCTGATGTAATATTTTCATTCTAAATATCACGTTTTCATTAATTGTGAGTGGAAAATCATCAGAATTAACAGAAATAAAGTCCATCTGCGGTGCAGTTAATCTACATAATGCGTTTGACTCAGTGACAAAGTTCCAGAAATAAATGGACTTCTCAATAATATTCTAATTTATTGAATGGGTCTGTGTTTCTGAAACAAAACAAAGAGCTATATCTGGGTTTTCTTTGCACAGACACAGTTTGCCCATTTAAATGTGGTTTGAACCACAAACTAACAGGAAGTGACATGCAAAAGGTAGAGACAGAGGGGGCCACAGTACACTACATGAACCGAAAAGAATAGAAAAGCACATATGCCATATATCACGTTTTTGTTTTATAGACAATCCCAGTAAAACTCTTTGTGGTTTGTGGTTGTAATGTGACAAAAGCAGCTTAAAGGGGCTGAGACCTTTACAAGACACTGCTTCCCAGAGGTTTAGTTATTACTTTCCACCTGACTGACTTTTCACTGACAGACTGCTTAAAATTTACAAAGAGTAGAAGTTGTTTCCTTCCAACCTGGCTCTCTTTTCATTGAGCTGTCAGTCAGCAACCCCAAAGTCTCAGTGAGTTAGCTGGCAACATGTTCCTGCCTACATGAGCAACACATGTTGCCAGGTGTTGCACAGGGGCAGAGTTTTATTCCTCAAAATTGAGGAATAATAATAATAAAAAACAAAAACAAACAAACAAAAAAAAAAAACCCTTAACTTACTTTCTTTGTAATGTGTTGCAGGGATAATATGAAATGCACAGAGGTTGCTATGACAACTAGTTTCTTATGTAGGGGAAGAGAAAACAGGTGTATAATTTAGTCAAATGCAAGCAAGCAGTCGTCAAATGATCTTTGTCCAGCGCTTTCTTCCAGGTTTCACAAAAGGTTTTGCATAAAATCCTGCAATGATCCCTCTAACGCTAAAGCTAACAGTGCAGCCTTTACCCTGCTAGCAACAGGCTAAAGACACCATGGCAGCAACCCAGTTCATTCAGGCTTTTAAACGATTTGCTGAGGGTTGAAATTAGTATCAGCTGGCTAACCAGCTAAAATAACTAAAAATGTTGCACTCTCGAATAGCATAGGTTCAAGCAGATTTATTTTTAGGCTAAATATTAAGCATCAAACTCAATTTAGTTAACAGGCTAAACAGGATAAATATTCAACCTAAATACTGAGCTGGGAGCTAAATATCAGCTAATACGCAAATTCACTTACTTGTTACCAGAAGTAGACTATCAAAATAAAAGCCAGGTCTTGTGAACGTCAATGTAAATTCCTGATGGTGTGAGTAATTTGGTTGTTGCTCATGTCTCTGCATCATTTTTTTCCTCTCAAGGGAAAAGAACACATATATTTCAGTAACTTTCAATGTAAAACAGGACTAGCTTTTTTTACTGGCAGTACAGATACTTACCAATGAATCCACAGCAGCACTGACGGCACCAGGAGTTTATATAGATGCCTGTAAAAGCCTAACTTTTATTTTGATAGTCCAATTCTAGTTATTGGTAAATGCATTTGAATATTAGCTAAATATTTAGGTTAATAAGTATTCGGCTTGAAGCTAAATATGTAGCCTGCTAACAAAATATTTAACTTGGAACTAACTAAAATTGGTTTGTAAAGTAGACATTTAGCTTGCAACTAAATATTTAGTTTGAAACTGTGACATTTATAAATGAATAAATAACATTGTCTTCAGACGTCACATTTTCAGCCTGACGTGCCACACTCAGAACCTGAGTCTAGAGAAAAAACGGGGCTGGTACACCGTAATCGTCATTAGTAGAAAACCTTTTGAGCCAAGTTGAGTCGCATTGAATAGATGCTGACGGATCCTTCATCACTGAGCCTGTTCCTCAGGTTACCTGATTATTGTTGCATCTTCATTCTTTTACAGTGCAACATTCTGATAGTTGCTTCCAGCAGGAAAAAAAACAAACAAAACAAATCATCTCAAACTGCAATCCGTTCTCCTTCATTAAGTGACCTTCATACTCTCAAGATCCCACGATGCCACCATGTCAACATAGTCCAAAATTTTAGACTTTGTGGAATTCCCACCATAACCTATCAGGTTCTGAAGCTGGCAGCTGTTCCAGTATTTTTAACTTCCTTCTGCTACCGGCTTCTACAAACCAGCCTTGAATTCTAAGTCCCATCACTTTCCCTGATCAGATGATATCTGTGGATGTGTAAATATTCTTCCCATTAAAGAACCCAAATGATTTACTAGGAGTGGTGGTGAGCGGGGCGGTCATTAACTAGATCCGAATGGGCAGGAAACATCAACTAGAGGCCATTAAGAAGCTTCAGCAGGAATGTGTGAGGCTCTGGCACATATGGCTCATTATTAATGTATATGAATCCATGGAGAGAAGGTGAAAACGTGCAGTAGAGTGTAGGCTGCGTGTGTTTTCTTCTCTCCTAGCATTCAGATTCAGACGGCGTGGCAGAGGCAGAGGCTTAAGGCTTTCATTCGGTTCAGGCTGTCAAACAAAAGGAAGCGGGGCGATTAATCTACTTAAAAGCAAAGAGACTGAAACAGTGATATGTGTTTTATCTGGAATGAACTCTGAACTACAATAACATCAATTTGTTCTTCTTTTTTCTTCTCTACTCTCAGACTTCGGTCCCGAACGGAGCAGGCGCCTCTCACCGCCGCAGGTTGTCCCGACAAAGGCCGGCTGCATGCGCACGGCGAATAATTCCTGTTTAACTGGCCGCCTGCTGTGCTCTCTAGGTTGTGAAAATCTCTCTCTGTGGCAGTAATTGACAGGGTGATATAGCGCATAGTGATTAGGCTGTTTGCGGTCACTAAACATGTCTGTGTGTCATAGGAGTTAAAAAAAACAAAAACCCACAAAGGCATCACTGCAGAGATTTCCAGCCGGTTGCATGGATTCTTTTGAACAAACACTCTTGGACCCCCTGCTGTCATCAGCTGTAGGTGTGTTTATTTATTTATTTTTTAATACAAAATGGTATTGAATGCTGCCAGTTGGAAGGCTGAACGTAAAGCTGCGGTTCCATTGTGCTGCAGGTGGAGAGGATCTAGATGGAGGTTTGAACGCATCGACAGCACCGGAGGGAAGATGAGAACACTTAGGCTTTCCATAACACATTCTAATATTACATCTCCTGCCGTTAGCCAGTGTGCACCTTTGTGTAATATAGCTAACGAATGGCCACATTCAGTAGTAACTGAATGTGGCCAGAGTAGTGCTCTGTAGATATTTTGGAGCCTAACAGAAACCAAAAAGCCACCACACCTCTGATTCATTTGCAGATTTGAGTCTTTGCTGCATTCAACTGTTCAGATGGCTTAAACATTTCTACACTTTTCCACAACACAAAGTGATATTTGAGGTAGGATTTGACTAAAATGTTTAATTGAGTTAACTGCAGGCTCTGTAATTAATGAATTAATCATTTTAATTGGAAACCATGCAGCTCTGGAAAAATGATCAATTTCTCTGATTTTACTCTTTATTGATATGTTTGAGTAAAATGAACATTATTCTTTTATTCGATGAACTACTGACATGTCTCCAAAACTCAAAGCAAAAATGTTGTATTTATTTGCAGAAAATGAGAAAAGGTCAAAATAACAGAAGAATGAAAAAGACGCAGTGCTTCCAGAACTCAAATAATGCAAAGAAAACAAGTTGATATTCATTTAGAAGCAGCGACACTAATGTTTGAACTCAGGAAGAGTTCAGAAATCAATATTTGGTGGAATAGCCAAGAGGTTTCCAGTGGGGTTCACTGCAGTGGGCTCTTCATTTTTTTTTTCCAGAGCTGGATATCAACAAAATAAGCAACATTTTCAATTCAGAAATCCTTTTCGTTGCTGAATTATTGAATAAATATTCGCACAAGCTCAACAACAAATATATTTATTGTTTTGAATGTGTTATTATGGCTGTCTGAATATATGTAATCAGCTTTCCAGTGTTTCGGAAGTGTTGCTGCTGCTGCTGCTGCTGCTGCCACATGTTTAGCATTCAGATGCTAATTTAGACTTGAATTTCTTCACTGATAGGCTAACTCCTGTTAGCACAACTTGAACACAGCAATAGTGTTTTCCGGTGTGCCATCAGATAACATGTGCATGCAGCACTTTCCTTCCACAGTTTTTAGATAAAATCCCAAACAAAGGGATGTTTGGTAATTAATAATTTTGCAGGACTCAGCCAGTTTGCCTTTGATTTGGCTTAATAATTGTATTGTTTTATAAAGTAGCAGTCAGGCATGCAGTGCTTGGAGCTACCTGCAGTCAGACAGAACTAAAAGCACCGATGAGCAGCAGTGATTCAGGCTGGCAGCAGGAGCCACTTGTTAGATAACCAGCTCTGGACAGCACACACACACACACACGCACAGACAATAACTAGCTCCACAGTTAAACAGGTAGACTCAATGAGACGAGCCTGATTGGCTCTTAGTCATGGCTGCTCTTGTTCTTTAGCTAGGAGACAAAAAAACCAAACCACCTGTTTGAAGTCTGAAATTTTATTTTAATGAGACAAACGTTTTGCCACAAAAAGAGACAAGAAATGTTTCAGACATAAAGAACTGAACTACATACAGGGAAAAAGCAAATTATGAATCCCAGAATGCACCTCCAGCTTCCAGAAGGAAGAGGATGAGTTTCACTGTTAGGTCATGTGACATGGCTAACAAGAATGGGACCCAGAAATGTCCTCATGGCACCAGGCCAACCATGGCAACACATTTATTTCACATGTAAGTTGCCGTTTACAGAATGGAAATGTTTTCTACTGGTGTTTTCTACACATTCTCATCCCAGCTGCATTCATGCTCAGCCCTAAACGAGACGGTCAATCATATGAGGAGCAGGCTTTGATCCCATTAAGGCCACTGGTCCTCAGAAGGTTAGGAAATATGTCTGAAATACTCCTAAATAGGATAGATAGACAAGTACACACACACGCATACACACACACATTTGGTGTACTTCAGACACTAGACATTTTTCCATAACCGTAACCATTATTGGTCTGTTTTTAATCCTAACCTGGCCACTGCCTTCCTTCACTTACAACTCAGTCTGGGCTTTCTCCCTTTCACTTAGATTCCTCTAGTACAGTGGTCCCCAACCTTTTTATTACCACAAACCGGTCAAGACTTGGAAAAAATTGCTGCAGCCTGGGGGGTAGGGGGGGTGGTGAACCGTCAGATAAGGCTTCTGCATGTTGGTGTTCCCGCTAAATCCTGAATATACCCAATTTGGGTTGTCTTGGCCTTTTTATCGCAGCCTGTGGGGTTTACCCTGACTGGGAACGAGAACACGACCTGCTGAATGTGACAGGTAGCCAATCAGAAAGCGCGGTGACGTAAGAACAGAGGGGAATCCCAAACAGCTGACATATCGCAACTGAGAGTCCGGTGGATATCAGAGATGATATGTGGAAATGTTTATTATTAAATCTAAAGGTCATTATTATGTTTATTCAGTTAAAAATGTTAAATATGAAAAAACATAGTCGCTTCCAAAGCATAGTGCTGCAAATAGAGCGGCTGCTCCCGTCGTCTTTTATCCACCACCTTTTCTTTTATCAACAAGTTGTCACTATTGCTTCTACATTGTCATCCGTGTTTGATTATTCTAAATTCACGTGTGGTATGATAAAGGTTTTATCATACCTTTATCACGATTATCCTCTGGAATCGGGATGTTCGTGACTGGAATCGGTTCGTGTGGTGTGTATATCCTGCCTTCTGGCTGAACAGGAACCGATCGAACCTGTTGGACTTTTATAAGCTCTGTGGTCACAGAGGTTTGGAGAATCGGCCGACAATCCTTAAATCTTGAAGTCTAAACCAGACTTAAGACTCACAAGCTCTACTCATCTCCTCTCGACCACTGCCCAAACGCTCTGACTCTGGTCGCTATTGTAACGTTTACATATCCCTTCAAAATAAGACAGATGCGCCACAAAACCGAGCATTTTATTTTCGTGAAAATTTTAACTCACGATAATGACTAACAGGAGCCCTGAGCTTGTTTCTCTGTAACGAAACGGTCCCATCTGGGAGTGATGGGAGACAATAACACCCGAAGTGATGCTTATATCCACAGCGTGCTTGGTCTCTACGTGGCGAAGCAGTTTGAAGCTTCATTGCCTCATTAGCAGCCGGTCGCCGCATGTTACACAGAGCGGCTTGTAATGTTTGACTCACCTACCGGTCCGGGATAAATCCATCCTCCTGTCTCTTCTCTGGGCCTTTTCCCCTTTGCAAAGAAACTCTCCAAAGACATCTGATCTGTTTCTTACTTATTTTGCTGCTTGTGGGCTCAGTGTTGGCGCGCAAGTAACTAAGAGAATCCGGTTAAAGGATTTTCAAAATAAAAGATCCTCCAGACTCAAATACTACATAAAACCGAAATATTTAATTATTTCTTGCGCAGCCCGGTACCAATTGGTCCACGGACCGGTACCGGTCCACGGACCGGGGGTTGGGGACCACTGCTCTAGTAGATTCTCCACCGAGCCAATCAGTGAACAGAAGGAGAAGTTGTGAGGAATGACGTTTTCTGTGCTGTTTCAGAACAGTAGTCTGCCTTTAGCAGAGGAAGTGAACGAAGCCACTCAGGCCGTGTTGGTCACATTTCCAAATTCTAAATATTGAATTAAGATTAACGTCCACCTTGTTTGGATCAGTACTTCTATCTTCACAGTAGAGGACAGTTGTCTACAGCACAGACAATTTCCAATAAGCTTCTTAGCATCAAACTGGTGCATTACATAAGTCAGGGACAAATGCTAGGTACTGAGTAAAATATAAAACCTCAACAGAGTTCACATCTCCACAGTGAATCGTTTCTCAATAGCTGAGAGCCCAGACCATCTGAACGAAACAAAGCATACAAACTAGTTGTGGTATAAACCAGGCTATTCCTAACCCTAACCTAATTCACACCTTTCACACCTTACTGTGAAATCTAACTAGTGGAGCATAGTGGAACTGAAAAAAAAGAAGTGGTAAAATGTCCTCAAATGACCTCCCTGTGTTGCTGTTGTTGTTCTCTATATGTAGCATGTACAAGTACACACACACACACACACACACGCACACACACACACACACATATTATGCATTTCTATCTTTGTATATTTGTTAGCAAAATGGTTCTTACATTAATATATCAAATGCAAAACTACACACACTCTTCCACACGCGCACACACCAAAAGCCAGATTGTCCCCTTCCTAAAATAATGGCTTTAGTCATTTTACACCAAAAGTTATTTTTGAAAAAAAAAAAAAAAAATCACCATTTATTTATTTCTATATTTACACAAGGAGAACGTGCAAATTCCAACAACCAAGGCCTTCACCTATGAAAAAGTCATGAGATCAGTTATAAAAAAAAAAAATACAACAATGAAATCTGCCTCAAATGGAAAGTATCACTGCTTCCAGTATTCAACACAAATGAAAAAACCTTGAGAACATTTAAATTGTTTGACAGCAGAAGTTTCTCTGAGTCTCTCTATGAGCTGAGGTGAAGCTGTGTTTTCTGGACAACACCGGTCATTCACCAGGGTGCTCTCTGACGCTGGTTATGTTTGAACAAGTTAATTGGTGGAGATTGATTTTTTTTCTCTTTTCTTATTTTTTTTTAAAATCTTTTTGGAGATCCTCAGACCTCTTCACAGACGGGCCCAATCTGTAAAACAGATACTTGTTTGATTGGTGTGTTTGAGGTTTGTGGGATCAAGTCGTTAAAGCCCGTGTTCACGCTATAGTGCTGCTGTTTGTTGTCTGCTGCTGTGATTGTCATCTTAGAAACCTTTTTATTTTGCAGTAGTCAATAACTGCAGACAGCTTTCCGATAACAAGCTTGCCTTCCCATACAGTGTATCAAGAAAGTGTCTGGAAAAAGAGGAATTAAATGTCACGTTAGGAATTTCTGGGTAAATAATGTAATGAGAAAATGTGAAGTGAGCGTCTTAGCTTATGTATGGATATTTTCCTCTAGCCTGTTTATAAGTCTGCTTTTTGAGATATGGGGATGTTGAGTGATTTGAAATGTTTTTTGCATAGATTTTATAATAAACTGAGGAAATACTGAAAATTTAACAATGTGCCTTTTCAAATTTTAAACAGGATTCCTCATCTAAAGCTTTTGTCCCTGCTCTCAGATTTAATATCTCTTGCACAAATGTTGTTTGATTCAAACATCTTACAGATAAAGCTACCTGCTCTCTCACATGTGTGTTCTGTCTTCTCTCTCTTAGGCCCCATCAACACGAGATGAGCAAGATTTATTTAGGTGAATGATTAAGAAAAAATGCACATCCACACAGGAAATGTTGTAGTAGTTCTGCCGGGCCAGTGGGTGGCGCTATAAAACTGCCAGAGAACAACATGAAAAAGATAGAATGTTGTTTTTTATTTCTGAGAATGAGCTGCATGGATAGAGTAAGAGATGGAGATACAATGTTTAAATAAAGAAACATGTCTCGCATGGCCTCATGAAAACATGGAACCGCCATTTTGAAATTTAGCCATTCTGGAACCCGCTTTCAGAAATGATCGTATCTGCTTTCCCAAGACGCTGGATGCGAGCAAATGAATATCCAAAACAAGAAGAAACTTTTGCGGATACACCTGAAATCGTCTCCATGTGAACGTGACTTTCGACTAAAGTGGTAATCCTGCCTTGTAACAGTTCCAGTAACTTAGTTTGGTAGCTGCAAATGGCTAAAATCTGTGAACAATCTACCATCTGCTGTAAAAATGATTATAATGGCCTGTTTTAGTAGTTCAAGCATAAAACATTCTGTAATAAGTATTAATACGCACAACAGCTAAAATTTACCGTCCTTAGTGTTTCCACTCTTGGCCATACAGTCAATCAGTCCCAAGGAAAATAAATTAAGTTCCTGGATTGGCTGCTTCACAAATCCCAGTGAATAGCTTGTAAAGTAGCATTCCGTATAGGTATGGAATATTTTAGATCTGCTGTATTCTGTGAATAGGCAAATTTTCCGTGAATAATTAGGAGCTACATTCCAATGCAAATCTTTGAATCTTTGAAAAGACGGAGTCCCACTGTGGACAGCCCACAGAAGCAAACAGTACTATTTTCACATTAGGTTTATCCATCTTAAATTAAAATTTGTTATAATATTAGACAGTGGCACTTTATAAATTGGTGTTAACCTATAAGCTCTCAAAAGCATGTAGTAGTGTTCCTTTAGCGTGAAAGATAAATGGCGGTATACCCCGTGACCTTTGATGGAATCTAAAAATCAAATTTGGACTACTAAAATCTGAGAACCATTCAGTTCTAAGGTGCTGAGATTAAAGGTTATCACACTTATTTTCAGCTACATTGAGCGGGTCACTTTTATCTGGAAAAGACATTTGCCAGCCCAATACACTGATATGATTTTGACTTTAATATGACAAAATAAAGTGACAAACCCAATTGTGTTCCAGAACCAGCAACTAGTTAGTGGTCATTACAGGTTGGTCTGTTACAAGGCTGCTTTTTAAGTCCTATTCCTCTTTTGACAGAAACATTCAAACAAACTCTGCCATTTCAGAAATTTCTGCTTTGTTTCCTGCTTATGACTTGGTGTCATTCTCAGGTTTTTAGGAGATTTCTACTCCAAAAACAATGTTGACAGGATATACAGACCTTGACATATGCCAGTGTTGTTTGGTATCTTTCCCAACAGGAAGCAGGTTGCTTAGCGTTGATGCTGACAGCAAGAAGTTTCTAGGTACAAACCTTCCATTGTAGAGTTGGCATGTCCTCTGCCATGTATGTTTTTGTTTACTTTGTATTCACACTAGTTTTATTCCACAGTCCAAAGCTCAGTTGGATAAATAGAGATTGTAATGTTCCACAATAAGGTTATAATATTACATCTAGCCCACATTTAGATCATTTACAAAGCTGAAAATGAGACAAGATGGTCATTTAGCACTGATTTTCAGAAAAATATCCGTCTTTTTGGTTTCACAACTACATGTTGTTTAAGTAACACATAGTTTAGGATAATCTGGACTGAAAAAAAACTAATGAGTTAGATTTACTTGAAATCATTTTCTTAACAATTTGCACTAACATCATTATCATTATTCAGTAAATTTAAATACCATGAATTCAAGTTTAACTTACTAATTATCTGATATATTTTACTAATTACAAGATTTGTGAAAACAAATTCAATACATTTTACTTCTGTCATCCAAATCTAGTTACAAATACTTATTCAAATTGAATTAAATTGTTAATTTTCTTCATAACAAAAATTGGAATACATGAAAATATTAAGTAAATATTTGTTTGTATTTATATGTCACAGATTAGTAAATCATACTCTATTTCTTTTGATAAATACATAATGCTGGTGAAGGTTTTCAGTTATCCAAGACATCGCAAATACAAATACAATATGACAAATCACTTTCCAAATCTATCACATTGGATTTTTTTTCATATAATGAATTGTTTTCCAAAACCATTTGGTTACATTAATATCTTTATTCCTTGCTGATGACTCCAGAGTTCAACTCGGATCACAACCGGCTCTGAAGTGACGATCATCTTGAAAATAAGACAAAATATGACATTGCTAGAACATCTAAAACTAGTGGCCACTTCCCAGATGCTGCAGCCTTAATCTCCTCTTAATAGAACTTGGAAATTGAATCATTTCAGTATAATGTGGATGTAATAGTTATTTAATATGACTGTTATCAGTTAGAATGGATAAAATTGTAAGCATTTGGTTTGAATTTGACCTGTTGGACATCTTGTCATTGCAAATGAATACAATTTAACTAAACTGACTGATGCAACCTGTGATGGGTTTGACTGCTCAGACATCAATATACCACCAGTTATATCCCATATTCAGCAGATGATCATCAGTATGGGAGCAGCTGGCCCCTCCAGTCCCCACTCTGGTCTCAGTCAGCAGCTCTAGAAAAATCAACAGGATGCTGAGAGAGGAATTATACACTCAAAAAAAAAAAAAAAAAGAAAAGGAATACCACAATTGTGCATAGTGTTATGTTTTAATAACTCAAAAATCATCAGTTATTTGCATCAACTTAAGTTAGCTGAATGGTCTGAAAGCCAAAATGCACTACATCAGGTTTACTTTTCTATTAAGTTTTCCTGACTCAACTCTGTAAAGTAAAAATATAAAGCTGAAGACAAACTGCTGAACCCAAGTGTCAAAAGTGAGGTCAGTCATTTTACAAGCTATAAAGTGCACAGCAGGAAGCCTTACTGGTGAACAGTTGGATGATGTTGCAGAGTTGTTGATCATAAAATATTCATGCTTAAAGGAGCGGGGCTCTCTTACTGGATTTTACGGTTGGAAATTCAGCCTACGGTACAAAATGTGTGAACTATCGTTTCATACTTAGGGGGCTCGGGATGACCAGAAATTAGAATGAAAAACATAAAGAATGGTAGCTCATCTAGTCCTAACCAAATGAAGAGACCAGAAGTAAGTTTTTGCCCCCATTACCTGCCTGGATAAGACGAACAGACTCTTGAACAGGAGCGAGAGGAACTGCTACATGGGATTTTATGAATGACCTATATGCATTAAAACAGTTCATCTCTGTGTCACGGATCATTTTAAGGGACTTTTCCACATTCCAGATGTCAATGACTTGTTTATTCAGCATATTTATTTTCTGTTTTGTTTTGCAGAACAACTCCCATTACAAAGAGATCTTGCAGCTTCCAAGCAAGCTCTCCTGCTAAGAGGAAATGTAATTCAACAAAAACCCTGAGAAGCACGTGAAGTGAGTACAAAGTAAGTGCCAGTTGTTTCAAGAGGGATATTTTCATTCAAAGTTGAGGCAAATGAGCTCTCATAAAGGTGTCAAATTTTGTAATTCACTCACCAAGAATCAGTGCCTTTCTAAAGAACAGTTAGGTTTTACCACAATATTCCCAGTGTATGATTGCAAAATTTGATGAACTTACCAGTTTAAAGTGCTGTTTTGAGAAGTGATTGTTTTTTTTTCTTCCTTTGTTAACAGTTCTTTTCTATTTAACATGACTTTAATTTGAGACAATGAACTCAATTAGGACTAATATCAAGTATCAAATATCAAGTTGATCTTATTCAATAATCCTGTATTACTTTAATGTGTATCGAGTTAATTCTCTAATTAACTCGATACACATAACTCTAATACTTCATCACATACATTTAACATAGGGTTCATACATGAAATGAACATAACCACATTAAGTTAAAGTTACTTTGTACAGTGTGCTTAAATTTAATGAGTAAATAATACAAAAAT
This sequence comes from Poecilia formosa, assembly GCF_000485575.1. NCBI lineage: Eukaryota > Metazoa > Chordata > Actinopteri > Cyprinodontiformes > Poeciliidae > Poecilia > Poecilia formosa. The sequence continues at coordinate 61,367 of NW_006800233.1, forward strand.
ATATTACTTACCATCTCCTTAAATAAGTTATGTGGAACCACTTGAAATAACACTTTTAGGTAAGTCCAGTATATCGTTTTTTAAGTGTATGGAGAGATTTTTACTGATAGTCTGTTTCATGTCGGATTCTTTTGCTCTTTGTTTGTACACTGCGTCATAAACCATGAGCATATCGCTCTTCTAAAGTTAATGTGAACAGCTTTAGTGAATGTTTAATGAAGATCATTTCATGAAAGACTGCTCTGGGTTTAAAAAGAGAAAAACAAATCTAAGGCGTGCAAAAAAACAAACAAAAAAAAAAGATTTGCTTCCCCAACTGGTGATGGATAACTAGCAGATGACCTCCATTTCTTCTTAGCTGGACGATCCAGACCCCTGAGTCAGAGCATATTAACAAGCATAGCATGTTCGCTTAGTAACTAAGAATGTACAGAACCATTGACTTCAAAGACAATGACTCAATGCAGTTTTCTAGGTTTATGATGTTTGCTTTTTTTTAAAGAAAAAAAAAACAAGTTTAATTACGTATAAACAAGGACCAACATGGGACGCTCAAACAGAAGCTTCAAATCTTGTTCTAATCATGATAAGCAGCGTAAACTTAAAAAAACAAGACTACAAGGTTGCAGTGGTAGATTAGTCTTTGATCTTAAACGTTTGTCATGCCTAATCACGTTACTCTTAGGGGGTGTTTTTAAAACGCAATCCAAAAAGCTGGACAGCACAACTAGCCCAGACCAGCCCAGACCCCGAGTTCATGACGAGGGGCTGCTAAGAACGGTCCTATGATGTCGTTTTCGTACAGGCCCTGCCGCTTTTATCCACAAGAGGGCGTTAGGGTCGTGTTCTGGGACTTAAGTCCCATTTTGATGCTTAATTGTGATGCTTAAAACTTAATTTTGGAGCAAGTTTGTTTTTCTGAGAGCAGCCATCCTAAGCTTATTCCTGTTTCTGCTCAGTGGCCAGCCATTGGATCTTTGGGTTCAGTAGCTAAGAAGGATTTGAAGTTGCCGCCAGAGGTTTGTCAACTTTTTGAAGTGGATCTGAGCGTACCCAAGCCTGTAATTTCATTTGACTGTCAGAATACAGTAAGGGAATAAAGAGGCAGGATTTACCTTTTATTTCTCTCTCCATGTATATTTACTCCTGATTCTTTCTGGTCTCTGATCTCTCTTTAGTTCCCTCTCTGGTTATTGTCTCTTTCCATCTGTTTGCTTCCATCCATCTTCCTCTGTTTTTCCTATCTTCTCCTGTTCCTGATACTTAACTCTTGATTTCATTCCAGCATTCTCTCTCTCTCTCTCTCTCTCTCTCTCTCTCTCCCACCTTCCCCTAACAATGTGTGGTAAATGTTTTTTTTTCTTATTCTAGCTAGAAAGTCTATTTCCTTTGTTCATTTATTTCATTCTCCAAGGTGAAAATAAATAATTATCAAACACCATTGCATAAACTAATGTGGTCTACAGAACGGCAGTTAGTCATTGTTTCTCTATCATGTTCAAATAAGAAAAAAAGCTTTTGAACGTTTTCATGGGTTCTGTCTGTTTTTCCAATTGCTCACAACTCAACATATTGCACTTTTCATGTTTTATAATATTTCATTTTAAGCTGATTATTTCTGACTCTCTTGCCTGTCAGGGCTTTGGAGCCTATGAAGTCGAAAATAATAATAATAAAAAAAATAGAAGTCATGAAATTCTAAATGATATAAACAGCTTAACATTAACATATATACACATTGTGTAGAGTTATGTTTATGGTTTAGCATAAGTCCATAAGTCCCTTTTATGGTTAAGATATAAAAGGCTTCATGAATCATCTACAGCAGGGCCGAGCGCAAATCGTGACACCCCACCTACTAATGGCACTTCCGGTGGCAGGTGTCATTACGAGCCACAAGTGCCACTGTTTTCAGGACTAGCTGTCAGTGTTGTCACTGACTTCGCCTGACTTCGGCTGACCTCGGCACCTCGTACTGGCACTTCCTCCGACACCTGCCATTAGTGCCACTGTTTTCGGGGCTAACGGTCAGTGTTGTCACTGACTTCGGCTGACTTCGGCATCTTCCAAGGGTTGCCGCTACCTCA
>NW_006800233.1:65911-72678 GCF_000485575.1 Poecilia formosa
CTTTAAAATAAAATTGTTTATAAATATAGCTGTTTGTATAAGGTTTCCAGTAACAAAACAGCGTGTTATGAAAGATTAAATGCTCAAATACGTCATTGTGCCTGTTCAACGTATAACGCTGAGTGGAGCGGTCGACCGCTCTAAAATGGTCGCCCTACATCTCGTCACCGAAAATAGGCGAGAGCGTCCGTGAGGCGTGGGAGGTGCCAGTATGAGGTAGCGGCAACCCTTGGAAGGTGCCGAAGTCAGCTGAAGTCAGTGACAACACTGACCGCTAGCCCCGAAAACAGTGGCACTAATGGCAGGTGTGAGAGGAAGTGCCAGTATGAGGTGCCGAGATCAGCCGAAGTCAGTGACAACACTGGCAGCTAGTCCCGAAAACAGTGGCACTAATGGCAGGTGTCANACTGGCAGCTAGTCCCGAAAACAGTGGCACTAATGGCAGGTGTCAGAGGAAGTGCCAGTATGAGGTGCCATGGTCAGCCGAATTTAGTGATAATACTGGCAGCTAGTCCCGAAAACAGTGGCACTAATGGCAGGTGTCAGAGGAAGTGCCAGTATGAGGTGCCGAGGTCAGCCGAAGTCAGTGACAACACTGGTAGCTAGTCCTGAAAACAGTGGCACTTGTGGCGCGTAATGACACCTGCCACCGGAAGTGCCGTTAGTAGGTGCGGTGTCACGATTTGCGCTTTTGGGATTTGATCATAACTACTGCTTTGTAGATTCAACAAAAAATTGAACTGATCTGAGTCATATGTATCATATCCAGTGTCATCACTGCAGCAGAGAATAAACATATTTTTGCATAATTTATTGAGAATTTAAATTATTTTGCTTTTATGACAATTCTTAGGGACTCAATTTTGGAGACATTTTAATTATTTTTTTATTAGTAAACGTGTACACTAATAACCTGTTTTCTCCTCATTCGGTTTGAGAAATGATCAGACAACCAGGTTTTTTATGTTTTCAACCTACAGCACTTCAGAGATCAACAAAATCCAGGTAAAAAGCTGAACATTATCAGCATAGCAGACACAGGAGAAATCTACAAACAAGACTGAAAGATGTCAAAGGAGGAATATAGTTCATAAATAAAACAGGACCAAGAACAGAACCCTGTGGAGCACCATGTTTAAGGGTATAAATGTACAGTGACATATTTTTAAAAGTTTTAGCTGATTGTTTGTTTCCTCAATCATTCTTTTTATCATTTGTTCTTGGATACTGAATGTGTTTACTCTTTCATTTCATTAACTCACTATTGTGAGGTTTGCAAAGTCTCAGGGTATTCCCTGAGACTTTGCAAACCTTTTAAAGGAAAAACAAACAAAACAAACATCATTAAAACATGTTCCAAACCCATTCCAGCTGACTTCTCTGCCCTGATTATTAACAAAATTCAATTTGTTACAGGCTTAAAAAACAACAACCTCAGCTTTCATTGGTTACCAAACTGGTCTTAGTGACACAGTCTTTCATGTTTTAGGTTTTTATATTTCTCTTCTGCTGGAACACATTTTATTCAGATGAATAAATCACTTTCTCAGCATGTCACCAAAGTCTACAGAAGCCTGTTAATGACCCATTAAGTGTAATCAGGGTTAATACAGACATGAAGCTAAAACATGCTGGGCAGGATTGAGAAACATTGCTTTTAAAAAAAAATATTGGCTACATGAGAAACGCTTAAAACATAAATTTAACAGGTTATGCTGTGGTGGTGCAGGGGTTAAGCACAACTCACATATGGAGGCCTTAGTCCTCAACGCAGCTGTCGCAGGTTCGATTCCCGGCCTTGGCGACCTTTGCTGCATGTCTTCCCCCTTCTCTCATTACCTACTTTCCTGTCAAATTAACTATCAAATAAAAAGGCCACTAGAGCCCAAAAAACCCCATAAATTTAATATTGATACGTTGGTATTTGAAGAACCACAAAGAAAAGAAAATGCTAACGAAAATGGCTATGACATGTTGCTCTAACCATGAATCACTGGTGAGGTAGCAATTATAATTTAATCCATTGTTCTTCTACATTTATTTTGTAATGGATCTTCTTTAGAACTTCTTTCATGATCACACTAACTATGAAAAATTTGTAATTTTCCATGTTGGTACTTTGGAAGGAACTCAGGAATTTATAGGCTGCTTAATCTGGACAGTATTATCCTGGAGACAGTGATGGAAACATTTCTGGTATTTGTTAAAGACATAGTCAAGGTCACAGCTTTTTAATTTCATATTAACAAAATATATAATGAATACTCTGCTGCACAACCTGTCTGCTGTAGATCAGTGACAGAACGAAGCTAAAACGTCCAGAGGACTGAGGATGGATGGGATGCAGTCAAGACCAGACCAGACCGAGACCAAGGCTGACGCCAAATGTTTAGAACTTTGACAAATATTTCAAAAAATTGCTTTTTGTACACGACAAAATGCCAAAATTAATCCAAAGACTGTTACTCAACCTATACTAAAATGCTAATAATTGTCATAATAAACTAATACTTACAGCCATACATTGATGCACATTCTCTAAGCTGAATTCATCAGAATTAATAACAGGTGTATGATACATTTATGACAGTAGAAAAGTAGGCTAATAAAGATTTGTTGTATTTTTACAGAAATCGTTTATAAACGATCATCTAAATAAAAGCAATTCAACACCAGATCATATGCTAAAATCACATTGTGGATATATCAATAAATTAATAGGCATTTTAATATTGTCAGTCCATGGAGGCAAATTGCCTCACAAAGGGCAAATTTCCAAAGCTATCAGCACCAAAGATGCAGGGACAAAAAAATGGATTTGGGTCTCATTGGTCTGCTGTGTGAATGTGAAAGAGTGTCCACTGGTTGCAGAACCTCTTTCTACATTGATGTTACCTCTAATGGCGCCAAGTAGGGATGAGTGATATATCAGAACTAACATCGGTATTGGGCAATAAATAAAACTGGGCGAAAATCAAAAACTAATATTCATTTCCACATTGTTGTTGTCCGTTTCTGGTCACTTTTATCTCCAAAGACTTCATAACGGTGGAGAAAAAAAAAAGTAAGAATTGGTTATTGGTCATAACATCGATATTAATATTAGATGTCAATATCAGCTCAAATTGTCATATCTTTCCATCCCCAAAATCGGGCCTTGTTTTTCCAGTGAGGGTGATGCCGTTACATTTCCTCCACCAAAAGATGTTTTGCACCAAAAGATAGAATTTAGACAAATGTTCATGGGGACAGTCCACATACTAAACTCTGCTCAACCAACAAACTCAATCTCCCTACAAATGAGGAACCGCATGACAGAAAACAAACAAGCTTTGAAGTTTAATGTCAAGAGCACATTTTCTGACATGTTGTACTAAATGTACACATTTCTTTAAGAATTCTACTCTGATTCCTGCTCTCTCTCTTTCAACCTTCAATTAACCTCGCCTCCTCCTTCAGTGGACAGTTGTTTCTTTAGGCTACAGAGTCTCTGCCTCTGGACTGAAGCCTGGCGTTTTCAATCAGCAAACATTTAATAGCTACAATAAAACTGCAGAAAAGAAGGACAAAGCTGTCTTCAGTCCTATAATGGGGTTTTCCAGGGTCAATAGACATATTGGATTTCTGCATCAGTATGAGGCAAGATGGCAGGTGGACTGCTATATCATTGCTTGTTAGCAAGTGGAATGCAGTCGTGAAGTCTACTGTATAGACTTGGTGTTGAGGCCTAAAAGTGCCAGAAACAACAGAATGCATGGTGCTGTGTTGTGGGACTGCCTGCTTGAACTTTCTCGTTAAAATGACTTTGAAAAGGACAGGTGAAAATAAGTGTGAGACTCAGACAGGAAGGAGTGCAAGGCAACAAGACGAGCCTATGGGAGGAGGAAGGATCGGAATTAGAGGTGAAAAAGACAGTGCTGCTCTGGAGAAAAGGCAGAAGAACATTATCCAGAGAGACGGAGGGTGAGAATACTTTATGTAGCCAGTAATATCAGGGGTTTTTAAAGCCATACAGAAAATAAGTCAGGCTTTTTTCCTGCTTATAAGGCAGGGTTGTTCCATGAGATTCAGAGGAGCTGGGTTGTCCCCCCCCCCCGCGGGGGGATACTGAGAGAAATGGATTCAGTAGACAGGCATCAGGGTAAAGTCTCAGTAATTGTCCCTGACTTGAAGGTGAATGGAGCACATCATAATCACGTTATATCAGGTTTCATCATCTCCCATGTGTCAGCTTGAAACTATTAGTGTGCACCATTTTCCACTCAAAAGTCAAACTCTTCCTTCTTAGAGAAATCAACAATTCAGTTGGAACTGCAAGGTAAAGGCTAGGCAAGTGGTATTACTGTCATGTTGTGATGTTGGACCTAAATGGAGATATGGAGCTGGCGAATGAATTTGGAGATTTAATGAAAGATAATAAAAAACAAATTACAAAAATCAAAGTAAGCTGTGGCACAAACACAAAACCAAAAATATCCATAGGAAGGAAACCAACAAGGGAACATGAGGAGAACACGGGGCAGAACGAGACAAAAGGAACCGACAAGGAGTGACTGAGAACAAGGTGCTTAAATACTGGGGAGGTTGAATGGTGAACAAAAGTCCTGGGTTGATGAGATCACTGACTGCAGGTGTGAGTAGAAGGAAGCAGGAAACAGACTGAGGAGAGGGAGAGAAAGTGGCACAAAAATAGCAAAGCCAAACTCAAACAACCCGAGATCCTCACAGTTATTTACAAAGGTAATTAAAAGTACTTCACAGGAAAATAAAGGAACAAATGTGTGAAAGCTACATGTGAGACACACAATATAATAAACATATTTAAGTATTTTGTACAAAGAAAAGAGTGATAAAAATAATGCCTGACCTTCATTCCTACACGTATGAAGGCCCAACGTCATTCAGTGCCTTTTGAACGATCAACCACATTTTTAGTATTCTTTTACAAACAGGCAGTCAGTTCATGGATTTAAGGACTTTTTTTAAAGCGTTCTGTCATTGAAAAGGAATTTTAGAATTCTTTTCACAATTATCATGATGCTTTGGGTTTATTCAAACGTAGTGGACGTATGGAGGTGAAGAGGTGGAGAAAAAAGGTTTGAGGGAGAAAAGAGGAGAGGAAAGAAAGAATACAGAGAATACAAGACAACACTCTAGAAGTCTGCCTCTACACCTGGAGAAAGAAAGAAAAGTGGAGTGACTTCTAATTATAACCAGTTACATTATAAAAGTTACCAAGTCAACACAATTAAAATATCCTCCCACAGTCCTGAAACATGACAATTAGGTTAATTAGTCATCTCAAACTGGAGATAAGCCCAAAACACAACCCTGCAAAGACAAGTAAGTGTGGACCAGAGGTCTGCTGGTGACCTCATCCTTTAACCTGATGGTTTCCGTCCCTGACCCCATTCTCAACCAAAAGATCAACAGAAAATGACCAACAACCATCAGATATACAATTTATTGGTTTACCAGTATTTAAAATAATTGAAAATGTCAAATCAATAAGCAATTAATTGTTTTGACCTTCGTTCTTCATTCAAATTCAGGCAAAGCACCATGGCCAACAGGAACAAGGATACTAAAGTTAAAATATATTCACATTTGCAGATTATTTCAGCTGAATGTTTCTGTCTCAGTGCTTTTCAAAGAACCTAAAATAAATTCTGACCATTTTTGTCTAAAATGTCATAGAAGAAACCCAGAATAGTGGATGGGAAGAAAAGAGTAGAGAAAATATAAGTACGAATGGAGAAAGTTTCTTTTTTTTTTGAGACAATGTGTCATTGTGGTGTGTAGTGCTGGCAGATTGAGGTACAGTAAAAGGTGAAGGAGATGGAAAATAAGACAAGGAGAGAAGAAGCAAAAGATATCCCAAAGCCATTCTTTGTAGTTTGTGCTGAATAAAGAGTAGTTTATCTTTCCTGGTGTTTACTGTCGTGTTCCACTGGCCCAGTTGCCAGGAGACCATGACGTTTCATGTTGCTGGACACAGACTTTGTATCTCACTGTTTGTATATGAATAAGTTGCAAAGAAAGTTCAGAGTATCCAAGTGAATTAAATGGAAAGCAATTCCATGCATTTCTCCTCAAGCTTCATTATATAGTTTTTATTACTGTATTAAATACTTAACATCACAAACCTAACCAAGAGGCTATTGGGTATAAGTAGTTAAAAGTTAAGACAGTAAGACAGTAAGTAAGGAAAAAAAGTTGTCACTTGCTATCAATTGAAGCTTGAACTCAGTATTTTGGCAGTTTTCTAGAAGTTGGTTCCAGATTTGTGGTACATAGAAGGTGAATGCTGCTTCTCTGTTAATTTCTTTCTCTTTCAATTTCTTTAACTAAATCTCTTGACAAATTAGATACATCTTAGCACAATAATATTTTATATTTTTGTCATGAAGTGCGGTAGTAGAGATGGTGAGGAAGACTCTGTGGACCCAGGTTGAAATGAAAGAAGTGATGATTTAATGATGAATGACACGCAAATAATCCAAAAGTCCAGGCGGCACAGAATGAGAAGAAGGCTAAGGCTCAAAACTGGTAGCAAGTGGTCACAATCAAATAACTCACAGCAGATTTGACAGGAGACACAACTAGACAAGGACCCAAAAAAAGAACAAGGAACACATGGGTTTAAATACACAGGGACAACAACATGAAAACCTCTGAAGAAGACACTGAACACAACGTTCTTCTTTAAAAAAATGTGAACAAAAAATAAAGTGGTGTCAGATTTTAGAGATTTTATGATTTCTCTC
>NW_006800233.1:72957-85653 GCF_000485575.1 Poecilia formosa
CAGCTGCTGTGGTTCTCATTTGATCTGCGCTGTATCCAACAATTTAAACCCTTTGAAAAACGTGTTCCCCTCCTCGCCTGTGGTGGCACTGCACCAACAACCACTGAAGGAAACAACATGAAAACCTCTGAAGAAGACACTGAACACAACGTTCTTCTTTAAAAAAAATGTGAACAAAAAATAAAGTGGTGTCAGATTTTAGAGATTTTATGATTTCTCTTTTGTCTTTGGCAAAAGGCAATAAGCCATTTCTCCCGCTAGAGCGAGACACACACTTGTTGAATTTACCCAGAATGCCATGTGCTTCAGTCTGCTTCCTGCTTTTGGAGCAGTCTCCAGTCTGTGTGGCATTCCCATACGCATTCAAACTGCACCAGCGATCACTTAAACCTCTGATATACAAGGATACCAAGATCTAGGTTTGTATTTGGACTCAAATACAAACTTAGATCAAACCTGATGTGAACTATTTATGTTCACATCAAAGTTCGATTAGCATTCACACCTCCACAATTGAACCAGATTTTCTAGGCAAACAAGCTGGATTTTAATAAAGCGGTCTAAACATGGCTGTTGTAAATTCACCCTGATATTATTAGCTATTAGCTTTGCCTTGAAAGGCTTTGTTTTTAAATTGAATGAAATGCTGCCCACACCATCACACTTCCTCCACCAAAAGCTGTTTGGTACTGGCAGCTTTTCACAGACTCAACCCACAATCTCAATTTTACAAATGTGGCACCATTTAAAAGGAAATCAACAGACTTTCCAACGATATCATACCTACTGCCAAGAAGCACAGTTGCAAAAACATGAAAAACAAGCAACCAAACTAATGTTCTTCCTTTTCTTGCTTAGTTTATATTTACTGAGACAAATCTTGATGTATTTGATTCCTGCTGATACTTGCTGTAAAAACCAAGGTATCTTCAGGTTCCTTCAGGAAATGGCTGGTAGTCAACAGGAAAGTTTAATGGTTTTTATCTTCTCTGCCTTTTTGGTGTATCATATAGCTTCCAGTTCCTTCCACTGACTTATGCAGGTGGGAAATAGAACCATACAGGAGGAATTATATTTAGGCTGGGCAGAATTTCTTCACGTTTGGGTAGGAGAGAACGAGTACAGCTGCTTTCCAGCCGAAAAAAGCCCAAATTGATTATTTTCCTAAGGCAGAGAGAGGATAACGGCTAAGCTGGTGACCTCACCGAGGAATCTAACAGAGCTCTTTCTTTTCCACTTCACCGTCTTTCTCCTCCGCTTCCAATAATTCATTGATGGGCTACTCCACTTTGATGCCTTCGGATCAGAATAAATAGAAAAGCAAGGCGGGTACAGTATGGGAACGGGGATTGGACAGCCAGTTCTCAGATGTCCAATCCCCTGGAAAGCCAAGCCAAACATCTCATTAAATCTGAGCTGGAGCCATCTAGACAGAAAAGCTCAATTCTAACCATCCAACTTTAAGATGAAACACTTGCTCTTTATTGCACCAACACAGCATAATGAATCAGAGCGCCCCACTTCATTACTGGATTCACTAAAAAAAAAAAAAAAACTCCCACAATGCAGTTCATCTGCTGTTGGAAGCCCATTTGTAGCTGTTGCTTTTAATGAAAACTGGGCAGCAGTAATGCTGTGCTGTATGTTTCTACGTAAATGAAATTAGCTGGGGTTTTTTAGATTTTCTTTTTATTTATTCAACACAGGCAGATGAAAAAGAAAGACTGTGTGTTGAAGGGAAGGTATTGTGAATTATAATGTAGATCTAGTTAAATTTATACAGTGTCTATAAAAAGTATTCACTCTGTTAGATGTTTTAGTGTTTTTATTGTTTTTACAAATAAATCATGATGATAGCATCTTTGTAGAAATGCGGGAGCTGGAATACAAGTCTTATTTGTTTTTTTATTATTGTTGTTGTGTATCTTCATTTTTATTAATTTTTTTGTCTATGCTAAATAAGTAAAAGCAAATCAATCATGATTGACAGAATTTTGCTTTTTGACAAAAAAAGGTAACAAAAATTCTTTTAATTTTAAAGTGAAAACTGATTCATGTAAAAATGATGACAAATGAAAAAAAAAAAAATCAGTAAAATATATTACATTCATTGTGTGACTACCAGCACTGATTGACTGGGCCTCAGTAAAAAAAAAGGTCACTCAGTCCTAATTTAACAGGGTTGAAATATTTATATGTTCATTCATTTTATATTATATATTAATTAATTGTAATTTTTATTTTCAAACAACACCAAAGTTTGTTGATCATAATTTAAATTGAAAAGCAAAGACAATCCTAAGACATTCAAGAGGTTGAACGGTCTTGAAGTGGTTTTTAATTTAGTCCTGAAGTGGTTTTGCATTTGGTAAGAAAAAATAAAACAACAAAAAAGTTACCTTTATTCCAAAGAAGTGTGCCTAATAAAGTGGCCAGTGAGAGTCCCTGTAGTTTTAGTGTGACCTGAAGTTCTTGTAAAAACAGGAAGGAAACTGTTTGCCTCCTGCTGTCTCTGCTGTTGTTTACAGAGCACTGAGTCCCGTTTGAACAAGTCGTGACATTTCATCGTAGTCTCCGTTTTTTGGTGAAATTGCAACAGTGAAGCCTGTTTGTTGTGTCTGTCAAAAGAAGCTCTTCTTTATTTTCTTGTTCCTCACCTGGGTATGGAGAGCGCAGAATGCGAGAACGTCACCGGTTCCCCATGGGATACAGTTCCATCCAGCAAGCTTCTCCTCAATTTCAAATGGATACTGCGAGCGCTTACTGACAATCTGTGATTTGTTTTTTGGGAGACGAGAAAAGAATGTCAACAGAACAACTTTGACCTGACACAGAGAATGGCACTTTTCTCGTTTTAGATCCCTGATAGCAGGAATGTTTTAAAAATGCTGTCAGGTTTGTGATTGAAACCCTGGGATGGAAAGCCTAATGCAAAGGAATCCATAACATCTGGTCACATTGCAACTAGAAATCTTCATGTATTTTATGAAACTTTATGTAGTAGACCAAGACTACTCTAGCCTGGTAAAAACCAAGTTCTTGTTCTATGCTTTGCTTCGTTTGGAGATGTGGGGAGGGTCTGTTGAGAAATGACTGGACTGTGTTGAAATTTGAAATGACTGGATCTGATTTGACCCAAACGCTAATGTTTGGCCGTGACGTATGTAATGCTTCAACTCGATGTCAAAGGAAGCTAGGCTATAAAGCTTAAAGGAAAATGTGTTCAATTGTAAACAACCATCTCTCTCTCCGAAGAGAGAAGCCAAACAACAAACCTACTTTAACTGGTACTTAACCAGGTAAAGTAGAAAAAAATGCCATGAAATCACTGAGATTTTTTAAATGTGGAGCTTCAACATATAATTCTACTACAAACACCTTCACTGACTGGTAGCAGAGTAGATAGTTTGACTTCTGGTGGAGAAGCTTCTTTGTGTGAGTCAAAGCTGCTTCATTTCAAAATCAGGTGCAGCAGCACAGACTTTGTGAAGGCTCCCACTGTAAGGAACGCCATGCTTTCAAAGGTCAAAAGTGTTGATAGATTGTATCATCTGACACTGAACTGTCACACATGGATAAAGAAAAATCCAGGTGCATGTATTACAAGAGGAAATTTGAAATGCCAAAACATGCTACACATGGTGATGTGTTCAGGTGTTCATTGCTTTAGAATTTGCAGTAGTACCAACTCTTTAAAAGCAGAGGGGAACAGCTATCTGCATTTGTATTCCTACTGGATCTGTCACTGACCACATCCACTCAGGGCGGCTCTATTTTTCACACAGCATAGACTAATATTTACCTTCTAGCTATGATTCCTTTTGTTTAGGGTTAGGGGTTAGGGTGTTTATCGTTCTTTCAGAAAAACGGTAGATTACCGTTCTTTCGAAAGAACGGTAAACTACTGGCAGCTATATAGACGCCAGAAGTTTACCGTTCTTTCACAGTATCCATATCGTACTTGCATTGATTGTAATCTACTGTCAGGATTAATTACAGTACAGCTACTGTGCATTTACAGTAAACTTCTGGCGTCTATAGCTGCCAGTATTTGACTGTAAATTTACAGAATTGTTTCTTAGAGTGTAGAGTTCACCTATTAAAACAAATAGAAAAAGTTTCATGCAAAAAAATACTTCCAACTATTAAAAAAAATAATAATAAACTTTAAAACAGGTCAATTTGACCTGCAACATAACAGGAGGGTTATCAGCACAAGGAGTAACTTCATTTATTTGTTTCACAATTTAAAGAACGTAGGATGGGAACTCAACTCTCTTTGTGTCTGCTTCTGTTAGCTTTTAGTGCGCAAACAACAAATCTTCAAGCTATAAATAACTTCAGCTATTCATCAGTGGAATACGTTTCACAATTTTACGCCACATATCAGCGAGAGATATTCTGTCAGAATGGAGAAAAAAATAAATAAAAACTACGGACCGCAGCCAAGTCACGGAATAAATTGTACACAATTCATAAATATTTGCTAAAGTGAAGTTGAAACATTGTGGATGTGGGAGCTACCATCCTGGGTCTGCGCAGTAATGAGAGAGGAGAGCGCCATCAATATTTCGCTTCCACATCTCGACGTGAAACACGCTGAGATGTGGATCAATCTCTCGCTTCCCACCCCCTCAATATCATCGCCTGACACTTATAATTCTCGGTTTTCACGGCTCAGGCCATCCCTGAATAGTGCAGTGTGTGAAGGCTCAGGTAGATCCTCTTGCTGTGTGTGCGTGCGTGTGTGCGTGTGTGTGGACATGGCGTTAGGTGGGCATTTGCATGTGCAGCAGATGGTTGCTAAGCTACAGCACAGAGCATATAGCTCCTCTGTCAAAACCAATTTAACCCAAAGTTGGACTGCTGTCCCAAGAGGCAACAAACCCAGGTTTTTTTCTGCCTTCCTATGAAAATGAGACGTAAAACAGGAGTGAAGTGTTAGAAAATGGTAACAAGGGAACAACAGTTTCATTTGATGTCAGGATTAATCTGGAATTTGTTTCTTCCTCTGATAATCCCTCAGATTCCTACTTGGAAGCAACCTAAAATTTATTGAGGATATTCATCCATTTTCTGTACACCCTTGTCCCTTGTGGGATCGGGAGGGCTACTGGTGCCTATCTCCAGCTAACGTTCCGGGTAAGAGGCAGAGTACACCCTGGACAGGTCCCCAGTCTGTCACAGGGCAACACAGAGACAGACAGGACAAACAACCATGCACACACACACACACACACACACACACACGCACTCACACATCGGGACAATTTTGAGAGACCAATTAACCTAACAGTCATGTTTTTGGACTGTGGGAGGAAGCCGGAGTATTGAGGATATGCCTTTGAAATATTCAATTTAATGCAAAAAAAATCTGATTCACAAATGAATGTTTGGTCTTTTTTTTTTTATTTTGGTAATCCTAAATGATTTCCTGAACTTGACTCCACATATTTAAACAACAAGGTTGGAGTTATTAAGCTGGTCTTTAGTGAGGCATTTCAACTGTTGTTTTATGAGGGTTGAATGATCATGGGTGCACAAATTTACTGTCGATTTTTTTCTATTTCAGACAAAAATCCCTAAATATTGTGACGGATCGGATTGGTAGTTCCTGGATTGGTCTTGAGGTTCTGAAACGATTTCCTTTTCTATGAGGGTGAAACTTTGGGTGTGTTTTGGTAAAACAACCAATAAAAGTAAATGAAATCAAGCTGAAGTGTGTAGTTTCTTTGCTGAAGGAAATTTAACCAAACAATGACAGTAACAGACTGGAACTTGTGTATTGCATTGATTTGGTGTGGATTAAAGAAAGTCTTCAAGACAAACCTGTGGACCCAGTCTGGATTTTGCGTGTTTTTTAAAGGTGTAATTAAAAGCCCAAATTTGTTAAGACATTTAAGTCATCCAAATATCTAGCAGACATCACTAGTCATAGGATGAGCTGGTGTTTGAAAACTAAAGAGGGACTCCTGAATACCAGTAAGTGAAGAGTGGGTTATGAGTTAGATTTAACTGTAGCAAAGTGTTCCATCACAAAATATGTCATTTCCCCACATTTTGACACAGCAATGATTCCTGAGATTCCAATAATTCAGGGCCATCTGAAAACCTAACAGAGAAACATTTTGATCCTGCAAAAATCTCTCCTTTAATGTTGAAGTGTGAAATCATTTGTCAGGGTGTGTTTTCGTGTTCATCATGTGTCATGGTAATAACTCTCAGACCTTGACATTTTTATCGCTACTCTCCCGTAGTAAAGACGTCAGAAGCACCCCTGGTCTTTTTTTTTTTCTTTTTCAGAATTTATTTCCTCCATTGTAACAAAACATGTTCCAGGAGCCTTAAGAAACTTTTGTCTCCTAAGTTAAACGGCTGCTGACAGAACCTGAAAGACTCACTCTGTAAAAATGACTGATACGCTTAACAACACCGAGGGTAAAAAAAACCCATAATACAATGCTCTCAACTGCCAAAACAGCAGATGAATGACAATTAAGTCACTCTTCTTTTTTTTGCAGTAGATACCAACTTTCAGTTTTTGTCTCATATGTTCACAACAATCACACAAACTTTATGCGGCTTAGAGTGGAGATCTCTCCTTTACCACTTCTACGCAGTAGGGTTGGTGTGATTCTTATGCTCCCAATACACTTTACCCACAATGCAAGGGGACTGACCAGAGAAGCACTACTGAACAACTCCTACATTTGAACATGTAACCAGGTCAGACAGAAACATTAAAGCTGTGTTTTGTCGTGTCAGTTTGTTGTGGTCGGCTTGCTTTGCCTCAACAAAACACAGCAATGGAGTAAGCTTAGGTCAGTGAGGAGTTTTTATATGTTCTCTGGACATAGGCCTGTCACAATAGGCAATAAATCAATGATTATGATGAATGAAAACAAGCTCAATAATTTCCCTGATGTATCGTTATCTTTTCTCTTTACCAATAACTGGATGACTAAAGTCTTCAGTCTGGAGCTTTGGTCTCAACTAGGAAAATTTTGTTTAGAGATCCTTCATAATTAATTTTATTTGTTGTTTTTCTCATTTAGTTTATTTATTTTGGATATTTAGAATGTCTTTCCGTTCCATTTCATTTGCATTTAAACTTTATTGATCTTTGAGAATGTATTCTTGCCTTATTACTCCATTACCATTATATTTCTTAAAAATGGTCTCAAAACAACAATATCACCGTTTATTGCAAAACCTTATGGGATGATTTATCATGCAGCAAGATTCTGTGACAGGCCTAATCTGGATCATATCAACATTGATCTGAGGGTAAAGCTGCTACGATTTTAGTGACAGTGATGGTTTAAACTGTTTTTTTTCCCCTCTCTGGTTATTGGTCATCTTCCACAAGACCTGGCTGTAGACAAAGATGAAGATGAGACAGATTTGCTGGATGAGGATTCAGTATTCCCGTTTTGTCCAGACCGAGCACTGAAGGGAGAACAAAGACAACGAGCGGTCGGGCTGATGGAGGACACACCTGCTAACGTCCAGGATTTAAAGGACATCCAGGTTCCACAGCCGTCCTCCACAGCTTTACTCTGTTAGGAGTAATGTTATCCCTGATCCGATGTCACCAGTCTGCATCCATAATGGCTGTTTTCTATCATTTGACTCCGTGTGTTACTGCTCATGTGTTTATCGCCTCATGATTCACCGCTGACCCGTGCATTACCTTTCTCTAAGCCAGGCTGCAGCCCTCTGCAGCCCTCTGCTGAAGGCTTTTACAGCTAATGGACAAACGGATTGATGTGGTTTAAAGTGTTTTTCACATCAGCATTCTGCTATTGATCTGTGCTTTGCCTTTTAGCAGCTATTCATCAAAACGTGGGTGAAAATTTGTTTGAAGCACTAACACATAATCTCCTGACTCTTTCGGGTCTTTCATCTGTCGGGCCGCCGTTAATGAGGTAGGACGGCCAGTCGCAGTTTTGAATAATAATCACTTGTTTTTCTATGAACCTCCAAGGGGGCGGAGAAGAATACAAGAAGCAATAAACTGCTGCGTGGCTCCAGTCATTTAGTGGGGCGGCTGAAATCGCTCTCCATGTTCTCATTCATTTAATTATCCATGTATTGGAAAGCTTGTATGTGTGTACCCACAGGAGCCCCAAACTGCAGATGGAAAGAAAAAAAAAACTTGTTTGCTGAAAATCTAAATATAGGAACTAATTAAAAGACAGAAAGGAAAAAAAAAACCTGTCATGAAAAATCATGAGTTTCCAGACAGAAAACTGAGATTACCATCCAAGCAGGTGTACAGAAATTGCATTTTCTCCCCACCCGCCATATTATACAGAGCACAATTTTACACATAATTTATTTAAGCAAAAGGCTTCTTTCATGCTAACTCCACATTTGTGATGCGGAGCAAGACTAATCTCCCCAGCTTGCTAGAAAAATGAGATTTGTAACATGCAGGTGATGCTGTGAGAGCGTCTGTTTGAAGTGAAGCCGTCAGTCCATACTGTCAGCAGCTAACGGCAGCAAGCTAGCAACACACATCAGAGAAGAAGTTCTCATACCCCCATCCCGGGCATGATGACTGTTTATTTTAATGATGCATTTCAGTCTCTTTTTTTTAACAGTTGCATGATTCTGCAGCAAACAGTGTCAGTAAATCTGTAACCTGCAGTATGTAACTTTTCTAATAAAAAAAATATATGTATATATTTTTACATATTTGTTAAAATGATCATGTTGTGACGGTATAAAGTAAGATAAGTGAGCTCCTCTGCCTTCTGCAGTGATGATTTTAACAAAAAAGGAGCCTGATAAAATGTAATGTCTGTTGCACTGGGCTGCACAGTGGCAGAGCCCAGAGCAACAGACACTGGGCTGTTGCACAGTGTTTGGGCTGCACAGTGGTGCAGTTGGTAGTTGCCAGTATTGGTGAATTATTCATTATCTGAACGATTGGAACAATTAAAGTCAATACATCCTAAAAGGGCTGCACAGTGGTGCAGTTGGTAACACTGTTGCCTTGCAGGAAGAAGGTTCTGGGTTTGCATGTTCTCCCTGCACATGCGTGGGTTTTTCCGGGTACTCTGGCTTCCTCCCACAGTCCAAAACCATGACTGTCAGGATAATTGGCCTCTCCAAATTCTCCCTAGGTGTGAGTGTGAGTGCATGGCTGTTTGTCTCTGTGTTGCCCTGCGACGGAACGTTAGGTGGTGATAGCGACCTAGTGGGGTCGCCAGCAGACCCCACTAGGAACAAGGGTGTACAGAAAATGGATGGATGATCTGTTGCGCTGTAGAAAGAAATTAGTTGAACCAATTTAATTGGTAACAAGTAATTCAATTAAGCTTATCCAACTCAATTTATTAAGTTTGACCAAGTCAGGTCATGTCTCTCCAACTCAATTTATTAAGTTTATCCAACTCAACATGTTATGATCATCTAACTCAGTTCATTATGTTTTTTTTTTGTTGTTTTTTTTTTAACTGAATTCATTGTGTGTTTAAAATGACAAATTTAAATGACAAATTTAAGTCACTCTTAGTCAAATCATTTAGTTTACTTCAAATAAGGAATGAAACTAATATTTTTTTTTTTTTTTTACCAGGGTTTTTTGGTTCAAATAACCTTAATTTGAGAGTAGTTAGACAGGAAAGTGGGTAATGACAGAGAGGGAAGAGATGAAGCAAAGGTCTTCAGACTGGATTTGAATTTCACAATGGCCTCATTGAGGACTGATGTCTCCTTATGTGAGTTGCTCTTAACCTCTGCTCCACCACAACACACTGGTTGGTACAGGATCTGTCCGTAGTGAAGCTTGTGTCATGACATCAGACGTAGAATACAAACTTAATTGTTTCAAGTAAAGTCAAAGTAAAAAGTTCCTTTAAGTTAATTAAGTTGTTAGTAACTTTTAAATTAATTGAACACAAACAAGTAAGTAGTCATCACTGAACCAAATGAATTAAGTAAGATTAATGTAAATAAGTCCATAAAATGAACTACAGCCAGACACTTTTTAGAGCATCTTGGTTTTCACAATTGTTATGTGTTTATATTGTTTTTTTATATATATATTTTAATGCCTATGTGTCCTATTCAAATCAACTTGATTGATTGATTGATTGATTGATTGATTGATTGATTGATTGATTGATTGATTGATCTGTTCAGAGAACGTCTCTCCACTGTTCAATAGTCCAGTGGCTTTACATCGTAAATTCAACACTTTGCGTTACATTAGCTCAGTTCTCTGCTCTCTGTCCTTAGACTGACCTGAAGGTCACCCGGACGTTTGGAGATCTGTAACTATTGGCTGTGTGGAAAGCGGGTGACCTCTGTGTTCTGTACGCCTCAGCACCGGCTGACCCTGCTGTGTGACTGGAGATGGAAACCGTCCATTTTAAAGGAAATGGACTCATTCTGCCAAAATACAGTGGATAAATGGGCAGCGTGAGAACCGTGTTGAAGTTAAAGAAAAAACTATGTGACCTGATAAGAGACATTTATGCAAATATCAGTGATAGCCGATCAACAAAAACTTTAGTTTTTCCTTATGTTTTTGTTAGAAGTCACTTGCCAATTATATTATTATTCCACCCTGGAAAATAACTACTCATATATTTTTGATGAAGATGACAGCTGTATGTAAACTTCTGACTGGGTTTATATTATATAATAAAGTTGAAGAATTTTGTGTTGCTTTGGACTTGGCCTTTCATCTGCCTAATTAGAAGAAACATCGCCGATTTATTTCACCGGCCCTTTGACCTTGACCTTAATCTCAGGTCCGTTTTCATCGTTAATAGCAGACCGATTCCCTGCAACTCGAATGTGCTGGCGCATTAATCTGACTGGGCAGAAATGCCAGTTTGAGGTCACATTACTCAGTTTTTTTTTCTCTCGCCCTCTTAGCTCAGCCCTAAATTAGCTTAAAGGCTCCGTGGAGCCTTCTGCAAAATGAGAGCATTTGTGCGTTACAGTTTTCAATGAAAGGTTTTTGGAGCATACCCAGTGAGGAGCAGACCTCGTCTTTATTTAGCAGAGATATAAATAGATCGCTGCCTCTGAATTAGCTGCTTCCATCTCAGTCTGGTTGCAGTCTTGTCTTTTTTTTTTTTTTTTTTTTTTTTTTGCTTCCACCAAATGTTTGCTGACTCTTTTACTCGCTTTTATTCTGTTAGTCATGCTGATCTCCTGCAGTCTTGACAATTTAACGTGAGTCAAATACACATGCTCAGGATAGCAGGAGCTAAGTAAAGCAACTGATAATATGATGCCCATAAGAGGAATGTTGGTCCTCCTATGATCTCCTTGGTGAGTGGAGAATGTGGAGAAATTGTGCAGCACATGGAAAGTTTCAGTGATTTATGGAGCTGAGGAGATGGGGTGTGTGGGGGTACTTGTGTTTGCAACACACAGACAGCCTCATATTTCTGGAACCAGCATACTTTGTTATGGCTATAGGAGTGCATTAATAATAACAGCATATTGTTGAGATTGGTTTGGGGAGGGGCTGACTGTTTTTCTCTTTTTTTACAGTGACCTGGAAATCAATGTCTAGTTCAAACCAGCTCATCACACCCAAACACACTTAAAAAAAAAGTTTCTAATTGTTATTATGTAAAATACTCAAGTCTCGAAATATGGAGATGTTGGGAGTCCATCAATTCGGCACAAGGAGATGAGTTTAGTGAACTTGGTAATAACGCCACCCACCTATGGAGAGCTTTGTCCAATATATGTTTTTGAGAAATTAATTGGAGTCTATGGCAGCTATACCAAGGAAGTGACGTAGAGCCACCAAACTTGGTGGGCATTTGGAGAAGCACTAATGGAAGCTACATGGCAAATTTGGTCCATTGATGACTTTCGGAGCCTTTTCAAGTGACCATTTTTTTTCAATTAATGGGTAGACAGTGGCAGCTATAAGAAATATGTTGTTTCCTTTTCAAATTGTTCTTGACTAACGGTCCAAAACACACCCATCCCAGCTCGTTTACCAATGTTCTGAATAATGTCGTCAACCTTCAAACCATACCTGTCATAAACTTGTGAGAAATTGTTTGAATTCTTCAATAATGAAATTGGTGCCCTTAGGAACTCCACAAGTCCTCCCTGTCCTGATCAATACATGTGATCAGAGGTTGTGTCCCAGCTGCATTCCAGCATGATGTGGTGCAGCCTCTTATTAAAAGATCTAATCTAAACCCAACCACTGTAACAAATTTCAGACATAAGAAAAGTCGTCATTCTTGAGTCACCTGATGGTTTTTACTGTACACTGAATTTGTCTTTGAGGAACCTTGAGTTTAAAATGTTCCACATCGATCATACATTTCAAACAAACTGAAGATTCTGTATCCACCATTGTTTCTCAAAGACTCAAACTTTCCATCATGATTACATAACTATAATCATCTTTAGGCATAAGGGATGATTTCATCAAGTACTTAGCTATTTGTTATTCATATTCATTTGTGATAAGACAATGAAATTACTCACAACAGCCAAGCCTGGTGGGAATGTAGGAAACCTCCCAACAAGTTTGATACACATGGGACTTATAGTTTGTGAGCTAATGCTCATCCTGTATTTCATCCTATATCCTCTAATCCTAACCAAGAATTAACCTGGATAAACTTTGTCAAAAATCCCCTTCGTCTGGAGAGCCATGGGGAGGTGTTTGTCGTCCTCAACATGCTACCAGGAGCTTTC
>NW_006800233.1:92249-103502 GCF_000485575.1 Poecilia formosa
CAGGATTGTTTCTTAGAGTGTAGAGTTCACCTTTAAAACAAATAGAAAAAGTTTCATGCAAAAAAAATACTTCCAACTATTAAAAAAAAACAAAAACAAAAAAACTTTAAAACGGGTCAATTTGACCTGCCACATAACAGGAGGGTTATCAGCACAAGGAGTAACTTCATTTATTTGTTTCACAATTTAAAGAACGTAGGATGGGAACTCAACTCTCTTTGTGTCTGCTTCTGTTAGCTTTTAGTGTGCAAACAACAAATCTTCAAGCTATAAATAACTTCAGCTATTCATCAGTGGAATAAGTTTCACAATTTTACGCCACATATCAGCGAGAGATATTCTGTCAGAATGGAGAAAAAAATAAATAAATAAAAGTTACGGACCGCAGCCAAGTCACGGAATAAATTGTACACAATTCATAAATATTTGCTAAAGTGAAGTTGAAACATTGTGGATGTGGGAGCTGCCATCCTGGGTCTGCGCAGTAATGAGAGAGGAGAGCGCCATCAATATTTCGCTTCCACATCTCGACGTGAAACACGCTGAGATGTGGATCAATCTCTCCCTCCCCACCCCCTCAATATCATCGCCTGACACTTATAATTCTCGGTTTTCACGGCTCAGGCCATCCCTGAATAGTGCAGTGTGTGAAGGCTCAGGTAGATCCTCTTGCTGTGTGTGCGTGCGTGTGTGCGTGTGTGTGGACATGGCGTTAGGTGGGCATTTGCATGTGCAGCAGATGGTTGCTAAGCTACAGCACAGAGCATATAGCTCCTCTGTCAAAACCAATTTAACCCAAAGTTGGACTGCTGTCCCAAGAGGCAACAAACCCAGGTTTTTTTCTGCCTTCCTATGAAAATGAGACGTAAAACAGGAGTGAAGTGTTAGAAAATGGTAACAAGGGAACAAGAGTTTCATTTGATGTCGGGATTAATCTGGAATTTGTTTCTTCCTCTTATAATCCCTCAGATTCCTACATGGAAGCAACCTAAAATTTATTGAGGATATTCATCCATTTTCTGTACACCCTTGTCCCTTGTGGGATCGGGAGGGCTACTGGTGCCTATCTCAACGTTCCAGGTAAGAGGCAGAGTACGCCCTGGACAGGTCACCAGTCTGTCACAGGGCAACACAGAGACAGACAGGACAAACAACCATGCACACACACACACACACACACACACACACGCACTCACACATCGGGACAATTTTGAGAGACCAATTAACCTAACAGTCATGTTTTTGGACTGTGGGAGGAAGCCGGAGTATTGAGGATATGCCTTTGAAATATTCAATTTAATGCAAAAAAAATCTGATTCACAAATGAATGTTTGGTCTTTTTTTTTTTATTTTGGTAATCCTAAATGATTTCCTGAACTTGACTCCACATATTTAAACAACAAGGTTGGAGTTATTAAGCTGGTCTTTAGTGAGGCACTTCAACTGTTGTTTTATGAGGGTTGAATGATCATGGGTGCACAAATTTACTGTCGATTTTTTTCTATTTCAGACAAAAATCCCTAAATATTGTGACGGATCGGATTGGTAGTTCCTGGATTGGTCTTGAGGTTCTGAAACGATTTCCTTTTCTATGAGGGTGAAACTTTGGGTGTGTTTTGGTAAAACAACCAATAAAAGTAAATGAAATCAAGCTGAAGTGTGTAGTTTCTTTGCTGAAGGAAATTTAACCAAACAATGACAGTAACAGACTGGAACTTGTGTATTGCATTGATTTGGTGTGGATTAAAGAAAGTCTTCAAGACAAACCTGTGGACCCAGTCTGGATTTTGCGTGTTTTTTAAAGGTGTAATTAAAAGCCCAAATTTGTTAAGACATTTAAGTCATCCAAATATCTAGCAGACATCACTAGTCATAGGATGAGCTGGTGTTTGAAAACTAAAGAGGGACTCCTGAATACCAGTAAGTGAAGAGTGGGTTATGAGTTAGATTTAACTGTAGCAAAGTGTTCCATCACAAAATATGTCATTTCCCCACATTTTGACACAGCAATGATTCCTGAGATTCCAATAATTCAGGGCCATCTGAAAACCTAACAGAGAAACATTTTGATCCTGCAAAAATCTCTCCTTTAATGTTGAAGTGTGAAATCATTTGTCAGGGTGTGTTTTCGTGTTCATCATGTGTCATGGTAATAACTCTCAGACCTTGACATTTTTATCGCTACTCTCCCGTAGTAAAGACGTCAGAAGCACCCCTGGTCTTTTTTTTTTTCTTTTTCAGAATTTATTTCCTCCATTGTAACAAAACATGTTCCAGGAGCCTTAAGAAACTTTTGTCTCCTAAGTTAAACGGCTGCTGACAGAACCTGAAAGACTCACTCTGTAAAAATGACTGATACGCTTAACAACACCGAGGGTAAAAAAAACCCATAATACAATGCTCTCAACTGCCAAAACAGCAGATGAATGACAATTAAGTCACTCTTCTTTTTTTTGCAGTAGATACCAACTTTCAGTTTTTGTCTCATATGTTCACAACAATCACACAAACTTTATGCGGCTTAGAGTGGAGATCTCTCCTTTACCACTTCTACGCAGTAGGGTTGGTGTGATTCTTATGCTCCCAATACACTTTACCCACAATGCAAGGGGACTGACCAGAGAAGCACTACTGAACAACTCCTACATTTGAACATGTAACCAGGTCAGACAGAAACATTAAAGCTGTGTTTTGTCGTGTCAGTTTGTTGTGGTCGGCTTGCTTTGCCTCAACAAAACACAGCAATGGAGTAAGCTTAGGTCAGTGAGGAGTTTTTATATGTTCTCTGGACATAGGCCTGTCACAATAGGCAATAAATCAATGATTATGATGAATGAAAACAAGCTCAATAATTTCCCTGATGTATCGTTATCTTTTCTCTTTACCAATAACTGGATGACTAAAGTCTTCAGTCTGGAGCTTTGGTCTCAACTAGGAAAATTTTGTTTAGAGATCCTTCATAATTAATTTTATTTGTTGTTTTTCTCATTTAGTTTATTTATTTTGGATATTTAGAATGTCTTTCCGTTCCATTTCATTTGCATTTAAACTTTATTGATCTTTGAGAATGTATTCTTGCCTTATTACTCCATTACCATTATATTTCTTAAAAATGGTCTCAAAACAACAATATCACCGTTTATTGCAAAACCTTATGGGATGATTTATCATGCAGCAAGATTCTGTGACAGGCCTAATCTGGATCATATCAACATTGATCTGAGGGTAAAGCTGCTACGATTTTAGTGACAGTGATGGTTTAAACTGTTTTTTTTCCCCTCTCTGGTTATTGGTCATCTTCCACAAGACCTGGCTGTAGACAAAGATGAAGATGAGACAGATTTGCTGGATGAGGATTCAGTATTCCCGTTTTGTCCAGACCGAGCACTGAAGGGAGAACAAAGACAACGAGCGGTCGGGCTGATGGAGGACACACCTGCTAACGTCCAGGATTTAAAGGACATCCAGGTTCCACAGCCGTCCTCCACAGCTTTACTCTGTTAGGAGTAATGTTATCCCTGATCCGATGTCACCAGTCTGCATCCATAATGGCTGTTTTCTATCATTTGACTCCGTGTGTTACTGCTCATGTGTTTATCGCCTCATGATTCACCGCTGACCCGTGCATTACCTTTCTCTAAGCCAGGCTGCAGCCCTCTGCAGCCCTCTGCTGAAGGCTTTTACAGCTAATGGACAAACGGATTGATGTGGTTTAAAGTGTTTTTCACATCAGCATTCTGCTATTGATCTGTGCTTTGCCTTTTAGCAGCTATTCATCAAAACGTGGGTGAAAATTTGTTTGAAGCACTAACACATAATCTCCTGACTCTTTCGGGTCTTTCATCTGTCGGGCCGCCGTTAATGAGGTAGGACGGCCAGTCGCAGTTTTGAATAATAATCACTTGTTTTTCTATGAACCTCCAAGGGGGCGGAGAAGAATACAAGAAGCAATAAACTGCTGCGTGGCTCCAGTCATTTAGTGGGGCGGCTGAAATCGCTCTCCATGTTCTCATTCATTTAATTATCCATGTATTGGAAAGCTTGTATGTGTGTACCCACAGGAGCCCCAAACTGCAGATGGAAAGAAAAAAAAAACTTGTTTGCTGAAAATCTAAATATAGGAACTAATTAAAAGACAGAAAGGAAAAAAAAAACCTGTCATGAAAAATCATGAGTTTCCAGACAGAAAACTGAGATTACCATCCAAGCAGGTGTACAGAAATTGCATTTTCTCCCCACCCGCCATATTATACAGAGCACAATTTTACACATAATTTATTTAAGCAAAAGGCTTCTTTCATGCTAACTCCACATTTGTGATGCGGAGCAAGACTAATCTCCCCAGCTTGCTAGAAAAATGAGATTTGTAACATGCAGGTGATGCTGTGAGAGCGTCTGTTTGAAGTGAAGCCGTCAGTCCATACTGTCAGCAGCTAACGGCAGCAAGCTAGCAACACACATCAGAGAAGAAGTTCTCATACCCCCATCCCGGGCATGATGACTGTTTATTTTAATGATGCATTTCAGTCTCTTTTTTTTAACAGTTGCATGATTCTGCAGCAAACAGTGTCAGTAAATCTGTAACCTGCAGTATGTAACTTTTCTAATAAAAAAAATATATGTATATATTTTTACATATTTGTTAAAATGATCATGTTGTGACGGTATAAAGTAAGATAAGTGAGCTCCTCTGCCTTCTGCAGTGATGATTTTAACAAAAAAGGAGCCTGATAAAATGTAATGTCTGTTGCACTGGGCTGCACAGTGGCAGAGCCCAGAGCAACAGACACTGGGCTGTTGCACAGTGTTTGGGCTGCACAGTGGTGCAGTTGGTAGTTGCCAGTATTGGTGAATTATTCATTATCTGAACGATTGGAACAATTAAAGTCAATACATCCTAAAAGGGCTGCACAGTGGTGCAGTTGGTAACACTGTTGCCTTGCAGGAAGAAGGTTCTGGGTTTGCATGTTCTCCCTGCACATGCGTGGGTTTTTCCGGGTACTCTGGCTTCCTCCCACAGTCCAAAACCATGACTGTCAGGATAATTGGCCTCTCCAAATTCTCCCTAGGTGTGAGTGTGAGTGCATGGCTGTTTGTCTCTGTGTTGCCCTGCGACGGAACGTTAGGTGGTGATAGCGACCTAGTGGGGTCGCCAGCAGACCCCACTAGGAACAAGGGTGTACAGAAAATGGATGGATGATCTGTTGCGCTGTAGAAAGAAATTAGTTGAACCAATTTAATTGGTAACAAGTAATTCAATTAAGCTTATCCAACTCAATTTATTAAGTTTGACCAAGTCAGGTCATGTCTCTCCAACTCAATTTATTAAGTTTATCCAACTCAACATGTTATGATCATCTAACTCAGTTCATTATGTTTTTTTTTTGTTGTTTTTTTTTTAACTGAATTCATTGTGTGTTTAAAATGACAAATTTAAATGACAAATTTAAGTCACTCTTAGTCAAATCATTTAGTTTACTTCAAATAAGGAATGAAACTAATATTTTTTTTTTTTTTTTACCAGGGTTTTTTGGTTCAAATAACCTTAATTTGAGAGTAGTTAGACAGGAAAGTGGGTAATGACAGAGAGGGAAGAGATGAAGCAAAGGTCTTCAGACTGGATTTGAATTTCACAATGGCCTCATTGAGGACTGATGTCTCCTTATGTGAGTTGCTCTTAACCTCTGCTCCACCACAACACACTGGTTGGTACAGGATCTGTCCGTAGTGAAGCTTGTGTCATGACATCAGACGTAGAATACAAACTTAATTGTTTCAAGTAAAGTCAAAGTAAAAAGTTCCTTTAAGTTAATTAAGTTGTTAGTAACTTTTAAATTAATTGAACACAAACAAGTAAGTAGTCATCACTGAACCAAATGAATTAAGTAAGATTAATGTAAATAAGTCCATAAAATGAACTACAGCCAGACACTTTTTAGAGCATCTTGGTTTTCACAATTGTTATGTGTTTATATTGTTTTTTTATATATATATTTTAATGCCTATGTGTCCTATTCAAATCAACTTGATTGATTGATTGATTGATTGATTGATTGATTGATTGATTGATTGATTGATTGATCTGTTCAGAGAACGTCTCTCCACTGTTCAATAGTCCAGTGGCTTTACATCGTAAATTCAACACTTTGCGTTACATTAGCTCAGTTCTCTGCTCTCTGTCCTTAGACTGACCTGAAGGTCACCCGGACGTTTGGAGATCTGTAACTATTGGCTGTGTGGAAAGCGGGTGACCTCTGTGTTCTGTACGCCTCAGCACCGGCTGACCCTGCTGTGTGACTGGAGATGGAAACCGTCCATTTTAAAGGAAATGGACTCATTCTGCCAAAATACAGTGGACAAATGGGCAGCGTGAGAACCGTGTTGAAGTTAAAGAAAAAAACTATGTGACCTGATAAGAAACATTTATGCAAATATCAGTGACAGCCGATCAACAAAAATCTTAGTTTTTCCTTATGTTTTTGTTAGAAGTCAATTGCCAATTGTATTATTATTCCACCCTGGAAAATAACTACTCATATATTTTTGATGAAGATGACAGCTGTATGTAAACTTCTGACTGGGTTTATATTATATGATAAAGTTGAAGAATTTTGTGTTGCTTTGGACTTGGCCTTTCATCTGCCTAATTAGAAGAAACATCGCCGATTTATTTCACCGGCCCTTTGACCTTGACCTTAATCTCAGGTCCGTTTTCATCGTTAATAGCAGACCGATTCCCTGCAACTCGAATGTGCTGGCGCATTAATCTGACTGGGCAGAAATGCCAGTTTGAGGTCACATTACTCAGTTTTTTTTTCTCTCGCCCTCTTAGCTCAGCCCTAAATTAGCTTAAAGGCTCCGTGGAGCCTTCTGCAAAATGAGAGCATTTGTGCGTTACAGTTTTCAATGAAAGGTTTTTGGAGCATACCCAGTGAGGAGCAGACCTCGTCTTTATTTAGCAGAGATATAAATAGATCGCTGCCTCTGAATTAGCTGCTTCCATCTCAGTCTGGTTGCAGTCTTGTCTTTTTTTTTTTTTTTTTTTTTTTTTTGCTTCCACCAAATGTTTGCTGACTCTTTTACTCGCTTTTATTCTGTTAGTCATGCTGATCTCCTGCAGTCTTGACAATTTAACGTGAGTCAAATACACATGCTCAGGATAGCAGGAGCTAAGTAAAGCAACTGATAATATGATGCCCATAAGAGGAATGTTGGTCCTCCTATGATCTCCTTGGTGAGTGGAGAATGTGGAGAAATTGTGCAGCACATGGAAAGTTTCAGTGATTTATGGAGCTGAGGAGATGGGGTGTGTGGGGGAACTTGTGTTTGCAACACACAGACAGCCTCATATTTCTGGAACCAGCATACTTTGTTATGGCTATAGGAGGGCATTAATAATAACAGCAGATTGTTGAGATTGGTTTGGGGAGGGGCTGACTGTTTTTCTCTTTTTTTACAGTGACCTGGAAATCAATGTCTAGTTCAAACCAGCTCATCACACCCAAACACACTTAAAAAAAAAGTTTCTAATTGTTATTATGTAAAATACTCAAGTCTCGAAATATGGAGATGTTGGGAGTCCATCAATTCGGCACAAGGAGATGAGTTTAGTGAACTTGGTAATAACGCCACCCACCTATGGAGAGCTTTGTCCAATATATGTTTTTGAGAAATTAATTGGAGTCTATGGCAGCTATACCAAGGAAGTGACGTAGAGCCACCAAACTTGGTGGGCATTTGGAGAAGCACTAATAGAAGCTACATGGCAAATTTGGTCCATTGATGACTTTCGGAGCCTTTTCAAGTGACCATTTTTTTTCAATTAATGGGTAGACAGTGGCAGCTATAAGAAATATGTTGTTTCCTTTTCAAATTGTTCTTGACTAACGGTCCAAAACACACCCATCCCAGCTCGTTTACCAATGTTCTGAATAATGTCGTCAACCTTCAAACCATACCTGTCATAAACTTGTGAGAAATTGTTTGAATTCTTCAATAATGAAATTGGTGCCCTTAGGAACTCCACAAGTCCTCCCTGTCCTGATCAATACATGTGATCAGAGGTTGTGTCCCAGCTGCATTCCAGCATGATGTGGTGCAGCCTCTTATTAAAAGATCTAATCTAAACCCAACCACTGTAACAAATTTCAGACGTAAGAAAAGTCATCATTCTTGAGTCACCTGATGGTTTTTACTGTACACTGAATTTGTCTTTGAGGAACCTTGAGTTTAAAATGTTCCACATCGATCATACATTTCAAACAAACTGAAGATTCTGTATCCACCATTGTTTCTCAAAGACTCAAACTTTCCATCAGTATAAAACATAACTATATGATTATAGTTATGTTTAATAAGGGATGATTTCATCGAGTACTTAGCTATTTGTTGTTCATATTCATTTGTGATAAGACAATGAAATTACTCACAACAGCCAAGCCTGGTGGGAATGTAGGAAACCTCCCAACAAGTTTGATACACATGGGACTTATAGTTTGTGAGCTAATGCTCATCCTGTATTTCATCCTATATCCTCTAATCCTAACCAAGAATTAACCTGGATAAACTTTGTCAAAAATCCCCTCCGTCTGGAGAGCCATGGGGAGGTGTTTGTCGTCCTCAACATGCTACCAGGAGCTTTCCCTTTATCTTAATATTAGCTAACAGGAATAATATTTGTTAATCAGACAAAAAAAAAAAGTGTAAGTGACTTTTCATTTGGTGTATGTAAACTTCTGGTTTCATCTGTACAAGCTGCAAATTTCTCCAACTGATCCAAAACTTCGGCTCTTGTTCTGAACTGATTGCAACGCTATAAGACAAGTATGGTTCATGCTGTAGTGTTCACTTTAACATTAGCATGTCTTTTATTAGCCTCATTTATTTTGGAGAATATTTATTATTATATTTTATTAATTTAGTCATAGAAATTATTCTATGAGGCTGTTTGGCCTCATTTGACTGCATCAATGTTTTATCACAGTTAAAGGTTATTAATAACTGTTCAGTTCTAAGCCTGATATCTGAAACCATGTGTTCATGTTAGACGTATTTCCTAAACATGCTGCTGAATGTTTTTACTTTTAGTAAGGCCAAGACTTCACTGATATTAAAACAATAACTGTTTGTGACCTGAGTATGTTTTTATTGAATCTTTTTTGTGTTTGTTGGGTTATTTTTTTTTTTTTGGGAACAGGGGTGTTTCAAATAATTTTTTTTATGTCAGACAGTTTCAAAATAGAGTGTTTATTTCCCCCCATTTAAATAACAAACAAGTTCATCTCTATCTGTGAGTGATACTGAAAAGCTCGTATTCATCACCGCTTATTTCCTCCAACTCCTCCTATTGCCTTTTCTCTCAACCTACTGCTCTGACATCACTTTTTCATTCTCTTTTTTTTTTATCTCCACCTTTTATTGTTGCCGTCCTCTCTGATTGGCTGTGTCGGCGGCACTCTCGCTAAGGAGCCAGATGTGTTCCTTTTCTGTGATTTATTCAGATGCAGAGATTGGTGCGGAGAGACTGCGCTGCGGGCGGATCGTACTCAGCTTGAATTCAAATGGTTCAGCACACTTCCTGTTATCAACCCGGATGGAAGTGACTCTTTGTTATATGAATCATATGGGGTATTTTTTTTTACCTCTTGTGATTAAAGACGTGGCATTGTCAGTGAAGACAAGATATAATTTTCCACATTTGGATGCAAATGCTAAAAAAAAAAAGACTCAAAATTAGCAGCAAATGAGTTACCGCTTAGGAATGAGAGTGCACCAAATTGTAATTTGAGCTCAATGCTAACTTTACAAAGTTACCATTGACATGCTATCTGTACCAAAACATTGTTTTTTTTTTAGTCAGCAGTGCCTTAAAAAGAGTTAGGAGTTCAGACCTTCTGAATATTACCAAACAGGTAAATATAGAGATATTCTGGTAGTTGAGGAATAAGTGTGGAAGAGTTTGAACTGCGTACAGTTAGAGAAAAATCCAATCTTGATTCTGTTTTTTCTGCTATCTTATTGTGAGGGGTTTAAACCACACAAAATGCATGATGAGAAATTGTACATGTTAGAAACTTTGGTATTCCTGCTCCTTTAGGGCTGGTCTGGAGTATAATGATGTGCTTACTGTCAAATCAACGTGAGATCATAGAAAAGTAAATAAATCCTGAGAATGGTGGAAGCTAGATAGTCAAAGGTTTACTGCCTGTTTTAGTCTTACTTTAATCATTTTTTTCATACTTTTAAGACTGATGGGTATTTTTCCTTTCGTACCTACATAAAAGAACCACAGACAACGTATATGAATTTTATGGCCAAGCTTTTGCAAAAGGAGAAGACTCCGTCAACTGCTCCTCCGAGCTGTTCACAGAGAGTTCTGCTCTGCTTCCACGTGAGCCCCTGTTTTATTGTCAAAGAAAAACAGTCAAGGGAGCAGTCAAGAAAAACAACAGAGGTCGTAAAACTTCTAACCCAAACAACTAGCAACCCAGTTCCAGGTGTGTTTTCTGATCTACGGTCTGAGTCCGGTTCAAATCTCGGTCAAACTGTTAACAAGACAAAATACGACTGCACACAGGCAGTTAGGAGGTATTCTGGTTGATAAGAATTTAAGGTCTGAGAAACACAGAGTTAACTGTTTCACATGAAGATGAATAGACAGTCCTGACCTCCAGGTCAGTTCATACACACATAAGGAAGAGAATACTTTAAACAGAAAATCACAACGATCTATAGACTGAATATGAACTAAAGTAATAACAAAATGATAATACCAAAAAATCTCTAACAAAGACATGACATTAAAGAATACTACAGTGAAAATTTTCACAAAGGACATAATTTATGTTTGGATATCGATTCAGTCGATCAATATCCGTGTTTCCAGTTCCGCTGGTTAAACCTGCCAGTTATCAATCCATCAAGTCAACAGCAACTCACCGGTGAACCGCGGCTCTGCATCAGGCTGCAGCGACATTAATGATGATATGTTCCTCTGCTTCCCATCATAAGAAATTAAAGATACACAGAAGAAGAAGAGTTAGAAATCAGTAAAGAAGGGAAGAAAGGGAGAAAAGAAAGAATGGATGTAGGACAAAATGACAAAAGGCCAGAAATACACAAGAAATGGACACAAAGAGGAATGAAAAGAATAATGGGAACAAGGAATTAGGGTGAGGTAGTGAGTGGAATGGAGGGGGGGAAGATGTCTGATGTACCTACATTTGTTAGGTGCTCTTCTTTTTCTACACACAT
>NW_006800233.1:103735-119743 GCF_000485575.1 Poecilia formosa
GGCCGATCGATCGGCCCACCTCTCTCCAGTCCAAAACATGAGCACCAGCAGGCATTATATACATTAACTGACAAACTAAACCCTTCAGTCTGCACTGCCATCCTCAATGGCTGGAGTTCAACATACCCGAGTCAAACAACCAGACCAACAGAACTGAAACCCTGACTGCACCGAGGAGCTAACTCAGCCATCGATTCAGACAGAATCATTCCAAAACATCTGATATGTTTTATATTGCAACAGCAGTTGATGGAGACAGAGAGCCAATCGTTTCTCCTCTATCTTTATTCCCTCAGACCGTGTTCTGTTCTGGTCTGTTCTGTTTCATTTTGGTCCGGTCCAGTCCCACTGGTAAATAACAAGCAAACGTAGTGTAAATTTCAGCAAAGGCTTGATTCCAACAGAGCCTGGCATTCATTTAACAACTGTGCATGAACGGTGAGTCTTTCAAAGAGTGGCACCCAGCAGCTAAATGTTCGATGATTGGAAGAGTCAATTCCTTCCAGTTTCATGGCCTAATTTACCTTTTTTTTAGTGTTCCACCTTCAGATCTGCAGTTTGATGAGGTCGTCAGGATTCCTTGATGCAGAAGAGAAAGGAGAGGAAAAAAAAGAAAAGAAGCGAGGTCAGAATAACAGGGCAACTGCAATATAGATGAAAAATGGTTGCCAGATCAGAAACATTGGATAGATTTAATCTAAAATAGTGTAATGATAAATCCTCAGCATCCTCAGGAAACGCTTGATAAATTATGGTAATGATTTTTATAAATATTTAGTGGGTTTCATATAGTTTAAGACAACTATAGATAAGAAAGTTACAAAAATTAACTCCGCAAAAATGTTCATTCTAAGATTTCTGGCATTTAGCAAATGGAAAAAAAATTTTAAATAGCTCCAATAGACCTAAAACAAAAGACATTTGGTTTGATTTAACTCCAGACAGTGAAAAGAAAATGTGTATGAGTCTTTTCTGTGTATTTAAAGTTCTGGTTTTAATTAACACTTGCTCATCCTTGTGTTTAATCTGTGCACTCTTTCATTCAGTAATGCATCATAAAGGGTGTCGAGGCAACTGAAATTTTGTATGTTTTTTTTAAATGAGGAAAGCTTCACGAATTTGCAAATCATCCTTGCGCAGGGCAACAAATAAAGTCCTGAATCTGTATTCAGAAATGTTGTCAAGACAAAAAACAAAATGAGTCGGATATTGAGTCTAAGTGTGAATCTCAAGTCATTACTGTGTAGCAAAAAAAAACAAAAAAAAAAACTCACCAGCTATAATAATAATCAATTTCATTCATGCTAGTGCATTGTTTTGTTTATAAAATTATTTAAAAAAAACTGGACAGGTTGTAATTAATAGGACATCAGATGAAAAACTGTATTAACTTTCTTTGTGAGGAGAATGATTTAAAATCTTACAGAATGAATCGTTACCCTGTGGATTCTTACATTAGACAAAAAGTGTCTAATGGTTTGCATGAAGAAAGCATTTCATCTTTCTTCATGCACAAATGAACTACTGGAATAGTAGTGAAAGACAACATCCTGGCAATAATTGATGTTTCTGTGACTGTAAATTATGAACATTTTCATTATTGAAATGATGAACACTGATGATTTTCTCTCTTGGTTGAGTCAGAAAATTATTATTATTTTTTTTTAATTCAGTGTTTACTTTTGGCAAACAAACCAAATTGAGGAATGAAATGTTAACAGACTTCTTAATCTGATTCAAAATGTAATTTAGCATGTACCTCTGAGAAGAATATAATTTTTAATAAAATATCTCCTTTGTTCCAAGTATGTGCACTCTTAAACCAACATTGAAATCCCTGTTCAACCTCTGCTTTCTTGTGAAAGTCAACATAGTTCAAAACTGAGTGATACTTAGAGCTTTTCACAAGTTGCACCTGTGATAAAATAAAAATGTGAGGAAAGTAACCACAGCCTGATGCTGCCACCACCATGTTTCACTGTGGGAATGATCTCCTTCCAAACCTTGTTGTTGAAACAAAATAATACTATTAAGTATTGTAATAGTTTCATTTCATCAAATTATAAAACTTTCTCCCTTAAGGTGATAGTTTTGATCCAGATTTTAATATTTTCTGATAAAAAAAAAAAGGTCATTTACCGTGTCAGCATGATGCTGCCAGCACAGTGTTTTAAAGGGGCAGAATTACATAAAAATGTTTTTTTGGACTTTTTATTCCATCAATAAAAACATCTGCTGAGGTCATTAATGAGCTACTTCTCAGTGAATCGCTGGTTAAAACATTGGTAAAGGTTTAAAGGGTTAATAGAGGAGAGATGTAATGATTTCCTGAAGGCGGAGTTTCAGAAAGAGCAGGAGCTTCTTAAAGAGACAGAAGCCCATTTTTAAGAACTCAAAGTGTCTTTCATGTCGACCAGTTGACTAATTCAGTGTTGTTTTAATACAGACCTTCTTTGCTGTGTTTTAAACAATTCCAACAGCGAAGTCCACCATGTGCATAGTACTGAAAATACTGGATTGTCAAAGTATTCCCACAGAGAAAAATTAGAACTAAAGTACTTCAAGGTATTTTTTCTTTTATGTAGGACCATATGTTCCACACATGTGAAGCTAAAAGTGTTACAAAGTGCGAGTTATGTACCATTTATGCACAAAAACAGATTCATACATGTACATCTGGATACGTTTGGAAGCAATCGAGTCTCAGCTAGAGAAGTTAAACTCGGCTGCGGTGTTCCACTGAAGCCTAAAACTCCAGTCTGTGTTCTCACTGCACTCCCTGCCTATGACGGGGGGCTAAGCACATCTTGTAAACAGAAGCACCTGTACGCTGACATTACATGCAAAAATATCCGATTCGAGCCGCTGGTGTAAATCTGAGCAGGGTTCCCATTTTTCTCTGTCATCCCCTCTTTCTTCCCCCTTCCGGTTCCTGCCTCTTACTGTCAGACCAGTGCTACCCTATTTTAGGCTTCAGAGCCCCTATGTCTCATCCCACAGGCTGTTAGAGCACATATGGTGCTACAGAAACACGGCTCAGGGCAACATTATCAATTCATTGCTTTGTTTCCGAGGCTTTTCTTTTCAACACATGGCTCCCGTTTTTTCTTTTTTTAAGGCTCATGTTTATGAGAACAAATACAGGAGGCTCGATTATTAAAACTGCCACCTTGACGTAGAGCAAAGTCCTACAGAGTCTGAGGTAATGTAATATATTACTGTCAAACAGACAGCGCACCTGTCAACTTCCTGTCATGTGCCAGCGGATGACACACAGACGTAATTGTTAAACAGTTAACAGCAGGTCTGCTCCATGGGTTTGTCAACCGGTTGCCTTCCATTGTGGCGGAAACACGGAGAACAGCTTTAACACAAAACGACGGCAGCTCTGGGAGGCCTCGCACTATGTGACTCATGTTATGTTCAGAAGAGCTGGCTCACAAACGTCCCCCGAGCAGAGGGCTGAGAGAAGGCTAAGGCTGTTAGCGGAGCGTTAGCCGCAGTCATTTGCATTCTGATGGTTCCACTGTGGCTCAAAGTCAAATGTTGTTTTCTCAAAATGTCCTGAATACGTCGGTTGGTAAGGGTCTGTGTGGATAGAGTCTTACAAACTCGTTCACAAACTTTTTGTTGTATCTTTGTGGTGACAATACAACCACAAACTTCAAACTACAGAGTTACACTGTCAAATGTTAACAGCAAGAGAACAAATGGGTACTCGTTTTTCAGAATCATATTTTGTCTGTCTTGAAACTCACAGTTTCAAACTAAGTAATTTAATGAGCAAGCTAAATATCTAGTTCACCAAATTTATATGTAGTTTCAATTTAAATATTTACGTAAAAGCTAAATGTTTAGCTAGTGTTGAGAACGAGAGTCTCAATCGATGAATCATAATTTGTATTGACACACGGAGCATAAAATCAGCCAAGAAAAGCATTCAGACTTTACTTATTTTATTAACTTTCAGCGCTGAAAGGAGACACTTTACCATTACATCCGAGAAGAGTTTCTAAAAAAGTCTGTGCAGCGTCTGAGGAGAAAGAGGAGGGCAGCTGATTATATGAACTGAAGACACTCCCTGAAATCACACCATGACTCTGTGGTCTGATAAGTTTCTGTTTCCTGTGAGAAATTGACCTTGGTGTCTAACAGAATCAAAAATGTAACTCTTTACTATGGGCCCTTTGTCTAACAGCGTGTGACTCTTTCTCGGCCTTGGTAAAGCATCTCAACACATAATAGTAATCATAATGATTTAACTAATTTACTAATCTCAACACTAGCCAGTTAAATATTTAGCTCTGGACTAAATATTTAGTTCTGACCTAGCTAAATATATACAGGTCTAGAAATATTTACTTGTCCACCCATTTAACTCCAAGCTATGTTTATCTCTAAACTAACTAAATAAGCATAAGAGTTAGTTCTGAGCTATAAATATGTGGCTAGCTAAATACTTAGTTTACAAAGTAAAAAGGTTTCTATTTCAGAGCTAAATGTTTAGCTAACATGCAAATTCACTTTCAATAAGCAGAAGTGGAGTATCAAAATAAAAGCTGGGTGTTTGGAACTTTTATGTAAATGCCTTATTTTCTATAAATCTGCTGTTGAGAATGTCATCATTTAACGTCCCTGTGGGACCAATAAAGTATTTTTTTTTTATTTAATTATGCACAGCAATGCATGAATAAAAATAAAACCTCTAGATGAACAGCATAAAGTCATAAATATAATTCCATGTTCTTTCCAGTGGTTACATAGCACACACAGAAAGTAATAAACCAGAATCCAGTTGAAAAATATTTAACTACGTGTCGTTCAGTGTTCAGTCGCCGTGGAAAACCACCAGCAGGCGAAGAAAATCCCTCCCTGAAAAACATTAAATGATAAATCTGATGCAAAAACGGAGAGCAATGATGTTCGACCCTCAGATAGGTTTCCATAGGGATTACTCAGAGGGTTAACCTCAGTGTGAATCTGAAAATCCATCAGCTCAGCAGCTTGGGAAAAATAGAGAACTTTTCTTTAAGGCTATTTTTCCTTCAAGACCTTTTTTAAACGACTCTGAATGTGCAGTCACGTCTGGCAGAACCTGTTAGGTGTCTTAAATTAATGTGCAAATGCCCAAATGACTAAAAGTCGTTAACAGATTCATGGTGTTAGAAATGTCACACACTTTTCAGAACGGAGGAAGACTGATATTCCTTAAAGGGTAAATGCCTTTCCCTTTAAATAATGTAGAATTTTATCATCTATACCCTAACTCAGTATAATGATTAATGAGGATGAATAAAGACATTTAAAATGGCCTTAAAATAGGAAATTAAATAACACATAAACAGGAGCATGAGAAGAATGAAGAAGCTTAATCTGCTTCATCGATTAGTTTTAATGTGTTAAAGTGGGATTACGTTTAGTAGACATCAGTAGTAAATGTCTTACCTGCAGTTTACAACAATCCGAATGTTCAGATTCTGGAAGATATTAGTCAAGACTTAGACTTACTTTATTGTCCTGCAGTGATTAACCGTGCTACAATGCTACAAACAACACATTTGGTTTGTTCTGTGTTATTTATTTCCTCCTGCTGTACCATGTGTATCATTACACGCCCGTTTACACAAAATCCTTGAATTTAGAATATCCAGAGTACAACTAATAATCAGATATTATACTGAAACTTACTGTAGTTTATATGTATTTCTTAAATAGTACAGTATATTATATAGTAATGCAGCATTATTTAACTTTAGCTGTGACTCAACTGGTTTTGTGTCAGATGAGCATATATTTATAAAACCAAACCAATCAAAAAGCTAATTTTGCCTCTGGCTGCAATTAAAAGTAGATTTTCAGTCATGGATTCTGGTTCTAGTAATAATTAATTCATAGCAGTTTGGCAGAGCTACAAAGGGGGAAAAAATAATCAGAGGAGCCTTTTATGACTCACTCTTTGATTTCCACACAGGTCTCAGGGTATTCAAGTCTCTCAATCCTCAGGTCTGCTGTCATTTTCTAATGAACTGTATTTAAATATTCATTCCTGTTTAAAATGGACTGTTTCAGTATTGCTTTGGTAAATGTGCTTATTGTTCATCAAACTGTATGATATCTTGTAGATCTATTCTGTCTGTTGTAACCCTTTCACACTGGGGTCTTTTGACTTTCATCTTGATGAATATTTCCCTTTTTTTCAAACACAACATTGAATATGTAAAAACTTTCACATGAGCCACTTCATCATCCACACACAATGTAGACGCTATTAGCATTCACTTCTGGTCTTTCTAGCAAATACTTCACTGCGACATTTCTTCTCAACATTTGGTGAGTTTTTAAGGTTTTAGAGGAAAATTCTTTTGAAATTGCCGTTGTTGTCTCGGAGAAAACACAAAGATAAATGCTGTGTTATCTTATTAGTTAATTTATGTTGAAATATCTGATATTGGTCAAAAGTGACATCATCAATAATTAATCATTGATTAATCAACTGTCATTATGTAGGAGTATTAGAAAACAGAAATCGAAGGGCAACTTGATGATTTAAAATGACATAGCGCCACAAAAAACTCAAGTCAGATGTAGGTGAATGAGTAAAGTCCTTAACGCCTTGAATTCTCACAAGTCTATGAATGCATTCAACAACGTATAGGACACAAGATGTGTGTTTTTGGACTTGCAAAGGTTTTATTTTGTTTTTGGCCTGAACACTGTCGGTCAGATCTGGTAACCCTGATCAAAGGACCAACCAGATCCAGACCTGAAGTGCCCACTTGTATCTCGCTTACAAACTGACACATGAGAACTCCATCTGTTACAACCCAGAGCTTTATTTAAAACCATCGAGAAGATTCTGGCTCTCAAAGGATTGTCTGCAGTGACTATAGGAATCCTTGTTTCAGAAGCCGACATCATTCACATGTGAACTATATCTTTTTCTCTTCAGAGGCGCCAGGTGGAAAGGGGGCCATAATCACACATGATTATGTAGTTAACTTAAACCTTTCCAACAGATGTTGAGGGAAATGAGGTTAAGAGCAGGTGCATCTCAGGCATAATCAAGCAGGCTGCCTCCCACACGAGCGGCACCAGAGGCGAGATTATCAAATCCCTGCCTCCATTTCCTCTCCTCTGGGGCAGCGCCTTCTCTTTCAGAGCCATAAATCGCACACCGAAAGAATAGTAGTGGGGTAGGGGGTGGAAATGGACACATTGTGTTCAGGGTGAGGTTATTAATTCAAAGATTTGTGGAAGCAAGCTCCCTCAGGAGCACCCGGCCGATTTTCAGAAAGCCCCCGAAACAAGGTACGTTTTGACAGATAGGACTGCGATGCAACGCAGCTCTGAGGTACGCTAACGGAAACATCCCCATTCACTACCTGATACCGGCTCAGGAGGACCGGTAAACCCACGACATGTGGGGGGATTCAGATTGTATCAGGGGAGTTTAATCAATCCATCAACGTGTTGGACCAGTTCCCTGTGGGGGGGCTTTTCACGGCCAACTACTGCACCGCAGTCTGATCAGATGGGACGGACTTTCAGATGACTAGAGGCAGGAAAACACAGTGCTGTCCACTGGTTCAGATCTGTACTCTAGTATGGAGTACTAGGGACACTGTAAAGAAAAAAGAGTAAATGTGGGCCACAAACCTCAATAATTTTGAGATTAATCTCAGAAAGTTTCGAGAAAACAGCACAGAAGTGTAAGTCAAAAAGTCAAAAAATTTGCTAGAAAAAAACTGAAATTTCTGACTTTGATAAGTTGAAAATTTGCAAGAAAAAATTTTGACATTTCTGAGTTTTAAAAGTCAAAAATTTGCCAGACGAAAAATAAATAAATAAAAAAAACCCTCAGAAATTTTAAGGTTAAATGCAAAGATTTTTGAGAAATAAACTTGGAATTTGAACATTTTAGAGGTTTGAAACTCAGAAATTTCATTGTTTCTTTCTAGAAAATCTCTGATCATCTCACAAGTAGCTCAAAAGTGACACAATTTTTACAATTTTTCACACATTAAAAAACACTCTGAAAAATAAACTGTATGGAAATTGTCGTGAAAACTGGCATAAGGTGGTGAGATCTTTCCAGGTACACGCAGAAAACGGAGCAAAGGCCTGAGAAATAACAGTAATCTTGCATATTGATTTAATGATGATTAAAAGATGAATAAAAATACATACATATGTAATGATTGAAATGATCTGTAATGTCTGTAATGTATAATTTAATATATATTCTGTATTCTGGATCTGTAGTAACAGTAACAACTTGATTGTTGTATGTTGATTATTGATGATTTTCTAATCATAGTAACAGCTTGAGTTACAAAATAGATAAGTGATGGAGAATCATACTGAGAGTTATAAATAGATACAATGACAAAATGATTATGTTCTATGTGTTTTAGGTTTTGTGAGAAATAAAGGCAGGTTCTGTTCTCAGACTGTGTCACAATTAGTACACTGAGCTAGGCGGGGGCGCTGGGGAGGCTCAAAAAGGGAAGTAATGGCCAGATGGCCAGCAGAAAAAGGGAAGTACCGAAGAGAGTTGCTGCAATGAGTCACGGAAGAGATGATGGTTGGGAAATGCTGGGGCTTTCCACCGACTCATCGGTATGTTCCAGAAGTCATGTAGACCTCTCCCATACACAACCATGGGCTGAGAGGGTATAAAAACCAGCAGACAAGGGAAGAAACTGTTCTTTGTCCGCGGCGCTGAAGATGAACCAACAAGAGGACGCAGATTGAAGACCAGCAGAGGACAGCACCCTGGAACCAAGGGAAAGTTGAGACTTCATGCCGCTAAGAAGGGACAAGATCCATCTACCCCCAGCCCTGGTTCCTGATTCAACCAACCCCTCTGCCTCAACCCAACGATCTTTACCCTATTGCAGCAGACTTGGAGAAAAGACAAAGTTCACTGATTGACGAAGATCTGTGCGTTTGAAGGACAACGGACAGTTCTGCTTTGCTTCTATTCTGAAAGGGGACTTTGCCACGTCAGGACAAAGACTCTGACCAAGGACATTTGAAGATTCCTGCTGCCGGGATCAATTGCCATCTGGGTGTGAGTTGAACTGCCCCCAAGAGCCTCGCTTAGTTAAACTAGTGACACAGGATAGGGATAGAAATGGAAATAGGTTGTGATTGATTTAAGTTGAATTTATTGTCTTATTGCGAATTTGTAATCTCTGAAAGTTAATCTGCTTGTCATTTGTCCCTGCTAAAGCTTGCTTAATAAATTATATACTAAAAATTCTAATGAAACTTGTGGACATTGAGATTAATTGAGTCATTTGATCATTGTAGTTTCCCCTGATTACAGTAAAATTACCGTACATGATTCTAGAGATGTGGTGGCTTCGCACTTTCCTTTGGTGAGTGTAAAAATAATGACCCTGCGACTAAGTCACTAAATCTAATCTAGCCGTAAACAAGTGCCGTTATTTTAGGAAAAGAGCTACCGTTAACAGGAGTGGTTGTTGAAGCTATGCAGCTGTGAGGCTACTCAGCTGATTGTTTCTCAACTGAAAAGAGTCATAACTTCTGGATTGTAGGTAGTTAGAGCTAGACGAGTCTTTTCCGCCACCAGTTTAAATAGAATATCTCTTATAAACTGACGTTGGGGTAAGACCCTGGTTTCAGAGATTTTCCGGACCTGTTAGACAGAGAACTGGTCAGTAGTCAGTCAAGCCATTGGTGAGATAAGGGCGGAGCTGGCTATTGCGTAATAACAAACAAAATTTGTTTCAAAAGTGTAAAATTTTCAACTTGAATCTTTTGAAAGAGAAATTTCCTTATGAAAAGCATACAAATTTTGAATTATTTTGTGCTTGATAATTTTTTTGTCCATTCTAAGCAGTAAGAGCAGGACTTTGGTCACTCTCTGAAAAAACCTGCTATTTTTAGCTGTAAGTGTAAAAAATGATTTAAATTTAGAGTTCTGTCATTTTTACAGTAGGTTAGCAACAACCTGTGACATTAAATCAATGCCTTGTGCTATTATTTTCTTATTTTCGGGATACATTTAGCTTGATCATATTCAGATTGTTTTTCGCCACAGATAAGAACTGTAAAAGGTTTGTTCATCCAGAACATTTGTCCCATCCTGCTGCCTTCAACTGAAGTCTGATCCAGCACTGAAATTATTTTAAGAAGGTTTAGGTGTTAAAAAGTAATTGGTTTCCCGATGAAATTGGCTTGGGGAATGTATCATGGAAAGTTACTTTTCCCCTGTGATTGGTTAATAACTCTTGACCTAGTTCTATCTAAAGCTAACGCTGTTTTACTTT
Organism: Poecilia formosa; assembly: GCF_000485575.1. Lineage (NCBI taxonomy): Eukaryota > Metazoa > Chordata > Actinopteri > Cyprinodontiformes > Poeciliidae > Poecilia > Poecilia formosa. The sequence goes on from NW_006800233.1 coordinate 114,034, forward strand.
CCAAGTTCATTTATGTTTTTAGTTGTTTGCATTGATCATTAAAAAAATAATTGGTTATGCAGAGATGTGGACATGTTTTCTGGCACCTTTGAAGCTTATTGGGGTAAAAAAAAAACAAAAAAAAACTTGTTTTATGTAAGAAATGCCTGTAGTTGGTGATACAGTAAATAAACAAAATGGCAAGAAATGACTTTATGTCTGTTTAAAGATTTGATCTGATTGTGTGGTTAGATTTGTTGGAGCCCTTTAAGATGTTATTAACTCTCGATTCTAGTCGTGTTTCAAACTGTTTGATCTCAGTTAGAGTTGCAGGTGTTTTTAAATTCAGGACAAACACTTAAAAATGTTGATTCCTTACTGTTACAAACTGTCCTGGTCTCAAAAACAGGAAGTTAGTCAACATACGACAAATGCTGCAACGGGAAAGTTTCACTTCAGCCGTCAACATGTCACATCATTCTGAGACCAGACTGTATCTAGAAATTAAAGGCCAAAGGGACATAATGATAAATAAAATATAATATAATCAATAAATGCAAAATGGTTCTTAATATATTGTCGCTCATTTTAACCTCACATTCCACATAAACATCACTTCTTGTCTGAACCTACAGCAACCTAAAAGGAACTCAAAATCACATTCAAATTATATAAAAACTTAAGGAGAAACATAAATATGTTTCAGAACTGTATTTTACTACAAATTAAGCTAGCAGTTATGCATGTATTGGACTGAGCAGGACTTCTGACACTCTTAGAAACTCTGTTAAACTGTGCTGTGGCTTTGCAAGACCTGGGCAATTCCTATAAGCAAAAAAACAAGCTGTGAACCTAAAATCAGCACATCCTCACCTTTGATTGGGGGTTTGCGTGCTTGTTTACAGGAACCAGGGTCTTAAATATTTATGGCGGTGCAGCAGAATCACTGGAACTCTGCACATATTTGCAGTTTGGAGTTATTTTTTATAAAAACACGTAAACCTGAAGCCAAAACAAGCAAGGTCAGCATAATTTGAACTCACTTGAGCCACTATTGGAAGTTTTAGTTTTCATCAAAATTTAAACATGTGTGAGAAAGAGGTATTTAACTATGAAACATGCAAATCTATTGACTTTCAAGGAAAGAGAAAGAGTCACAAATTTAATGACTTTAGACTCAACTTGAAGAAATGATAGAAGACTTTGAACTGGATCATTCAATATATGTTTACTAGACGATTATGGTGAATTGTGATGCTCCAGTGTGATTGGCTGATTCACTACGCAATACAACCTTTTTTAAAAAAAAAAAAACTTGTCCTGTCTGGCAGTGTGGAACTCAGAATTATTGTCTGAGTGTAAAGGTGAAACCCAACATATTTACTTTCTCCATGGTGCTCCACTTGATATATAGATAAATATAAATCTACATGTGATACATGATACATACATACAGGTTTAAATATTGCCACTACATACATCTTGTATTTTCATGTACTTTCCAATGATCTTACAGCTGTTATATGCATGTCCCTCTTGTTTGTCGGTTTAGTTGTTTCCCTTCCTGCAGGTTTCTAGGCAGGGTTCAATGTCGTTGACGTGTGTTCTCTTTGCTTCTTTCTCTCCTCTCCTATCTCATTTCCTCTCAAATCTTTTCTCCACCCTTCTACCTTTCTTTTTCATCTCTGAGTTCATTACATTTTAAATAAACCCAAAGAAATTTCAAATGAAGTTTTATAGATTAAATCAAATCAAACTATCTACCCCAGTCAAGAGTTGTGCAGCTCACTTTAAAATCCAACCATTTCAATGAGATTCACAATTTTACCGTCTTTTTATGTAAGCAACATTGGTGTCATATTTTGGTATTTTAAATCCCATATTAAACAGCTCCACAGAGCAGCTCTCTTTCAGGAAAAAGCTCCTGTCCTGAAGCAATGCTCAACCACTCATCCAAACATTTCTCACATCTCAGTTGGATCATTCCACTGCCATGACTGCAGGGAGTTCAAATAACTAATTCTTCAGAAGCCTTTAACCAATATACATTTGTAGATAAACTACTAATGGGTAATACTGAGGGGATGCAAGCCTTGCTGTAAAACCCAGGGTGTCTTTATGGCCAAACCAAATCAATATTTATGTTTTTTTCTATGTGAAATATCTTCCCTGCAATCTGGTGGAATCCAGTCTGCAATGGGAACCAGTCTCCAGAATATGTCACTGCACTGGGGTGGAGTTTTGAATACAAACTCAGAGTTCCACACAACTCTTTAAAAAAAACCAAGCGAAAATCATTCATTCATCATTCATCATCTGTTGTTGAATTAAAGATAGTTTTATCATTAACCCTCCATAACACTAAAAGGAGAGATAAAAAGGAAATATAAAGAGAAACTCTTCTAGACTCCACATTGTGTATATATATATTTTAGTTATGGCTGCAGATCAGATCATTGCACTTTTGAAGATGTTTCGTCTCTTTGCAGTATGTAGTTGTTTCTATTCATCAGTAATGAAGGCCTCTACTACCTCAATCAAGGTCATGTGTTTGGTTTGTTTGACTGTTAATGAGCCTTTGACCAGTCTGTCTGTTGAACTTATTTAACACATGCCTGCAGATAAAAAATGGAAAAAGAAGAATTGGGAATACTTACCTAAATGGGATTTATTTAAGAGGTTTATTGGGAGACATAACACAACGCAATATTTCCTTCGTCAAAGCAAAGTCTTCACTGCTCTTTGAGGTTTTCTCTTATTCCATCCACAGGGACTGTTTAAATCTCACTTTGTTGGTGAGGGAAATGCTTTCAGGTGTTTATAGAGTATATTTACTGTGCTAAACAGTCCCAGGATCAGAACACAGAGAAGTCTTTGTTCAAGACCTTCAGAAAGTCAAAACATCCCCGGAAGATGTTATGGCAACTGAGGTATATTCAGTCTATGTGTCAGTTTAATGAATTCCAGAAGAACTGCTGTTTGAGTCCAGATAAATTTGGATTTCAGGTCTAAAACATCAGCATTTCTGATATCCAGACTTGGCCCTGCTAACATCTGCCTCCCTGGACAGAAAAAAAAGATAAATAAGCTTATATTTCTAATAATGTTGTATTAAAGCGTGGAACACTGGATGTAACATCAGAGCTACTGTCTAACTTAACCTGATAAAAAAAAACAAAAAAAAAACTGCTTAACCACATACAACTTTACTTAGCATTTTTCAGCCATAGATGAAACCATACTTATTTAATGCATCCAAACACATATTCTAAAGAGAATGTAAGAATTTTAGAGAACATCACTACTTTATGAAATTTGTTCACAACCCAAATTACAGTTTTCAGGGAATTAGAACGACTTCATGGCTCTGTATTCCAACCATTAATCTTGATCTCTATCTGAATTCGGAGTCCTGTTTGCAGAAACATTCAGAAAACTTCACAAAAAATCTGTGGTTCACACTGGAAGGAGAACGGCACCATTTCCTGTGAACTAAATGCTTCCAGTTTGATTGGAAATTTTTGAATACAAAAGAGTTATATTGGTTTTTATTGAATCTCAATAAAAAAGAGGTAGGTTTTTATTTTTTTTGGAAAAACAAAAGTATTAATTTTGATTTACTTATTAGCCAACCTGGATAAAATTTCTGTTTAAAGAGGTCTCTTTTTCTAATCCATTATTGCCAAAAGTTATCAATTTATTTTATTCTCACAACAGTGAGATACACCCGTCTCACTGTAATAATATTATTGACTATGATCGATTTCTACAGACTAACGCTGACCTCTTCCTTAACCATAACCACCTCAAGTATATTCCTAACACTAAACTCAGTTCACATCTTAGACATAAATCTAACACATTATCCAAAAAGGTTTTTTTTACATTGTGTGGGAATGGCAGAGTGTGTTCACAGCGACAAATGTCCTAATAGTGTTGGTTATTTGTCAAGAAAATGTCCTCACAACAATAGCTAAACAAGTACAAATGCACAGACATGCAGAGACACGCACACACCACAAAGCTCTTTCTGAACTCACCAGTCTGATATATAACTCCTCCTGGTAACTCCTCCTAGGAGTTACCAGGAGGAGTAACTCCTAGGAGTTACTCCTAGGAGTTATTCCTCCTGACGGTCAGTCTGAACTCCTCCTGGTAACTCCTCCTAGGAGGAGTTACCAGCTGTGGCTCCTTGTCAACACATTTCTTTGTTCCCTCCCTTCAGATCAGTAGTTGATCTAACAGCTGTCAGGCCTCCATTCCCTGCAGTATCATGTCACATTTAGAGCAGAATTCAGTTTCATTTATGAGGAAGTGAAACTCACAGTCATTCTCACTGAGAGAAGAAATGGCGCAGAAAGGAGTTCAGACGGACCGTGAAAGATTCTCTTGTTCCATCTGCTTGGATCTACTGAAGGATCCGGTGACTACAGCCTGTGGACACAGCTACTGTATGAACTGTATTAAATACTTCTGGGATGGAGAGGACCAGAAAGGAACCTACAGCTGCCCTCAATGTAGAGAGACCTTCAGACAGAGGCCTGTCTTGAAGAAAAACACCCTGTTAGCAGAGTTAATGGAGGACCTGAAGAAAAGTAGAGCCAAAGCTGCTCCAGCTGACCACTGCTATGCTGGACCTGGAGATGTGGCCTGTGGTGTCTGCACTGGGAGGAAGATGAAAGCTACAAAGTCCTGTCTGGTTTGTCTGGTTTCTTACTGTGAGAATCATCTCCAACCTCACTACAATGTTCCTGTTTTAAAGAAACACAAGCTGGTGGATCCCTCTGAGAATCTTCAGCAGAACATCTGCTCTCGTCATGATGAGGTGATGAAGATTTTCTGTCGTACAGATCAGCAGTGTATCTGTTATCTCTGCACTATGGATGAGCATAAAGGCCATGAAACAGTCCCAGCTGCAGCAGAAAGAGATGAGAAACAGAAGGAGCTCCAGGTGAGTCGACAACAAATCCAGAAGAGAATCCAGGACAGAGAGAAAGATGTGAAGCTGCTTCAACAGGAGGTGGAGGCCATCAATGTCTCTGCTGATAAAACAGTGCAGGACAGTGAGAAGATCTTCACCGAGTTGATCCATCTCTTCCAGAAAAGAAGCTCTGAGGTGAAGCAGCAGATCAGATCCCAGCAGGAAACTGAAGTGAGTCAAGTCAAAGGTCTCCAGGAGAAGCTGGAGCAGGAGATCACTGAGCTGAAGAGGAAAGACGCTGAGCTGGAGCAGCTCTCACACACAGAGGATCACAACCAGTTTCTCTTCAGATACCCCTCACTGCCAGCACTCAGTGAGTCTACATGCTCATCCAGCATCAATGTCTGTCCTCTGAGACACTGAGGACATTACAGCAGCTGTGTCAGAGCTCAGAGAGAAACTACAGGAAGTCATGAGAGACTCATGGACAAACATCAAACTGACGATCTATGAGGTGGATGTTCTACTGTCAGAACCAAAACCAAAGACCAGAACTGACTTCTTCAAATATTCAAAAAGAATCACTCTTGATCCAAAGACGGCAAACAGTTATCTGTTATTATCTGAGGGAAACAGAAAAGACACAAAAATTACAAAATTGCAATTTTATCCTGATCATCCAGTGTTACGCCCCCAAGGTCTAGGGGTCCAGGGGCGGTAACATAAAATGTGTCTAGAGCGAAAGTGTAAAGTAAAAATGATTTATTACAAAATAAAGTTTCACAAAACAATACAATTTAACCCAATTAA